>NC_142813.1:35470964-35759660 GCF_049724085.1 Artemia sp. Qi Xiang Cuo | reverse complement strand
AGTCAATAAGGCCCTTCTACTGCCATTTTGTTCAGCGTAGTTGATTTCCAGATAGAAAATATGTTTTTGAGGATGAACCCTCCCCTCCCCCCCAAAAAAAACCCTTAGGGAAAGGTTTTAAGTTATGCCCTGGGGGCGTATAAGGCTTTTATAGAAAGTTTTGTCGTAGAAACTTCAAAACGGCTGATTTGATTGGAAATTGAAAGGGCTAGTGCCCTTATTAATAGTCGAAAGTGATTGAAGGGCAACAAAACCCCCTCTCACACACACCATTTCCCCAAACACATTGAATAAACATTTTTGAGAGGGCCATTTTGTTTAACGTAGTTTCAAGTTCTGGAAACCAGGTCTTTGAGGATGACAACCCTCCCCCCAAAACCCTCAGGGAAAGAGTTGTAAGTAATGCCCTGGGGAAATACAAGGTTTTATGTTTGTATGCTACCACTGTTATTACAATTACCACTAGTCCCCGGCGTCGCACCTATAAGAGAATAGATTTTAGTCTTCCTCAAATCCAATTTTTATTTACAAGATATTCTACCTAATCATGAGGTAGAAACTTTGCAAGACACTGGCTGGGAGCCAGTCTTCTTCATTATTCATCAAGAGAAGTACAAATCTGGTAAAAACGAAATGACTGTGACATTTCAGAATGCTTGCTGAATAGTTGAAATATCTAAGAGCCATGTTTTTCTAAGAGAATTAATTATAAAAATTAGTATTATTTTTATTCTTCGAAAATATACAAAACTTCGAATCTAAAACTCCTTCAGGAGTTTTCTCCTTCCTTCATCGAAAATAAAACTCCTTCAGGCAAATTTCGGAAGTATATTAGAACTGCGGGATGCGGCTATAGTTATCGTGAATGAAAATCAACTTATCTACTCTGTGTGGACTTAGGCCATTTCTCTTCTAAGTCACTATCATAGTCGCTATCAGGCCTACCACCAAAAAGTCTTTCTGCGGTCACACTAGTCGCAAGAATAGACAATAACTTGCTGGCAAGTGCGGCGACGTACGAAATTTCATCGCGATTGTGTCTTTGGAACAGAAAAATGTTGCCGTCACCGTCGTCTTCGGTTTCCTTCTATGTCTTTAAAAGGATGAAGAATAGTGCAAATTGATTCCTGATTGGTTCCAGCTCTTCTCGATTCGCTTTTCTTTTTTAGACAGCCTCCTTATTCTCTCTTTCAGTTTCTTTTTTCTTCAATGTTTCTTCAAGCTAAAAAATCTCAAAGAAAATCATTTTTTCACAGGACCTCTTTTCCACACCACACAAAAGGTAGAGGTCAAGGCGCGTTTTATTTTATATAAATGTCGCCATTAGCCACTAATCCTCTGCTTAATTTTTATTAAGAGCAATTATTGAAAATTTCAATAATTTTTTTTAATGAAAACTGATTAAAAACAAGTTCTTACTAAGCCAAATTTAATGAATGTATATTTTTTTTTAAATACTTAGCATGGTCCACTTTCTATAAAAACCTTATATGACCCAGGTCTTAACTTACAACCCTTGCCCTGAGTGGTGTGGGGGTTTTAACATTCTCAAAGACATAGTTTTTGACGTGTTCGAGGAAATTGTGGGCATGAAAGAGGGTTTAGTTGCCCTCCAATCACTGTCAACTATTAAAATGGCAATAGCCCTTTAAATTTCCGATAAAATAAGCCGTTTTTTGAACTTCCTATGACGAAATTTTCTATAAAAGACTTATATGCGCCGACTGCACATTTTACAAACCTTACCCTGAGGGTTGTGGAAGGGTTGTCATCTTCAAAGACCTAATTTCCGGGAATTGCCACTACATTGAACAAAATGGCTATCTTAAAATTTTGATTGGATTTGTTTGGGGAAATGGTGGGCATGAGAGGAGGGTTAATTAGCTTCCAATCACTTTCAACTATTAAAAAGGGCAATAGCCCTTTCAATTTCCAGTCAAATGAGCGCTGTTTGAAGTTTCTACGACAACACTTTCTACATAAAAACCTTATACGCCCCAGGGCATAAATTAGTACCCTTACCCTGGGGGCTCTGAGGGGGTTATCATTCCCAAAGACCTAATTTCCAAAACTTTCAACAACGTTGAAAAAAATGGAAATCTCAAAATTTTGATTGCATGTGTCTGGGGAAATGGCAGGCGGGCGTGATAGGGAGGCTAGTTGCCCTCCAACCACTTACAACTATTAAAAAGGGCACTAGCATTTCAATTTACAATTGAATGAGCCCTATTTGAAGTTTCTAAGACAACACTATCAATAAGGACCTTATATGCCCCTTAAGCCTTAGGTCTTTAGAGGGTTATGGCCTTTTTTAATTAGTCGAAAGTAATTGGAGGGAGAATTATTCCCCCCTACATCCATCATTTTCCATAACATTTCTGATTAACATTTTGATATTGCCATTATGTTCAACTTAGTTGAAAGGTCTGGGAATCATGTCTTTGAGGATGAAAACCCTCCCCCCATAGCCCTCAGGGTATGGGCTGTGTTTCTGTGTGTGAGTGAATGTGTATTTATATATATATATATATATATATATATATATATATATATATATATATATATATATATATATATATATATATATGTGTGTGTGTGTGTGTGTGTGTGTGTGTGTGTGTGTGTATGTGTGTGTGTGTGTATGTGTATGTATGTGTATGTGTGTATGTGTGTGTGTGTGTCTGTTTGTGTGTGTGTATGTGTGTGATTTTGTGTGTGTCTGTCTGTGTGTGTTTGTGTGTTTGTATTTATCTATGTATGTGTATGTCTGTGTGTGTGTATGTGTGTGTGTGTGTGTTTGTGTATATTTGTGTGTGTGTGTGTGTGTCTGTCTGTGTGTGTGTGTGTGTGTGTGTGTGTGTGTGTGTGTGTGTGTGTGTGTGTGTGTGTGTGTGTGTGTTTGTGTGTCATGCAAATTGAATTGTGAGAAAACAATTTTTCATAAAAAACGTGGAAAAAAGTGGAAAAATTTCAGTTCAATAATAAAAGAACTACGGAAAGAAAAAAAAACCTCACTAGAAGCATTATTTTTCTAACAGAAAAACTCACGACGGACACATTTATATCTTCCTCATTTTGTACTTTTAAAATATGACAGGTGATTTTTTTTTTTGGGGGGGAGGGGGTAAAAAGTATATTTTATGTGATTTTAAAACATGAAAAAAAGTTGAGAAAAAAATCTACATAAAAAAAGAAAAAAAGGGAGGGCTGGGGTTGGGGACAAAACTGGGGAAGGGGTCCTGAAGGGGTGTAGGGCCTGGAGGGGGAGGGTTGGTGCCCCTGGAAAAGGGGCACCAGTTGGGTGCAAAACGACTATGCCTTCCCAAGGCTAGAACAAAATTTGCACTTTACTGAAAAAAATACAAATGAATGTGCGTTGTCAGTTTAATATACTTTTACTGATATTTAATAATCAAAATCTTAATAATATTTGATTTATTAGTACTAATATTTAGTAATCAAAATGTTAAAATTATTTGATTTATTAAAGTTATAAAAGTAAAAACATTTATAGGTGGGCGTGATAGGGGGGTTAGTTGCCCTCAAATTGCTTTCGAATATTAAAAAGGGTACTCGTCCTTTGAATTTCAGATCAAGTGAGCCCTTTTTCAAGGTGCTACGACAAAGATTTCAATAAAAACCTTATATGCCCCGAGCGCATAACTTATAATCCTTGCCCTGAGGGTTGTGGGGAGGGTCCTCGTCAAAAATATGTTTTCTATCTGGAAATCAACTACCCTGAACAAAATGGCTATCTCAAAATTTTTATTGGATGTGTTTGGGAGAATGATGGATATGGGGGGGGGGGTTAGTTGCCCTCCAATCACTTCCGACTATTAAAAAGGGCACTAGCCCTTTGAATTTCCAGTCGAATGAGCTTTTATTCAAGTTTCTACGACAACGCCTTCTTTAAAAAGCTAATGTACCCCCAGGGCATAACTTAAAACCCTTGCCCTGAGGGATGTGGGGGAGTGTTCTCTTCAAAAACATATTTTCCAACTTGAAATCAACTACGCGGAACAAAATGAATATCTCAAAATTTTTATTGGATGCGTTTGGGGGAATGAAGGGCGTTGGGGGGGGGGGCTAGTTGCCCTCCAATCACTTTCGAGTATTAAAAAGGGTACTAGCCCTTTGAATTTCCAATCGAATGAGCCTGTTTGAAAATTCTACGACAACGCCTTCTATAAAAAACCTTATATGCCCCCAGGGCATAACTTAAAACCCTTGCCCTGAGGGTTGTGGGGGAGTGTCTTCCTCAAAAACATATTTTCTATCTGGAAATTAACTACGCTGAAAAAAATGGCTATTTAAAACTTTTGCTGTACTTTATGGGGGGGACTCAGGGTCGTGGGAGGCGGGACTAGTGGCCCTCCAATCAATTTTGACTATTAAAAAGGGCATTATCCCTTTGACATGTAAATCAAATAAGCCTTTTTTTAATATTCTACGACAATGCCTTCTATAAAAACCTTATATGACCTCAGGGCATAACTTAAAACCCTTTCCTTGAGGGTTGTGGGGGGTGTCCTCCTCAAAAACATATTTTCTATCTTTAAATCAACTACTCCTAAAAAATTGGCTATTTTACAATTTTTATGGGATGTGTTGGGGGGAAGGCGGGGCGGGGGGGGGGGGCTAGTTACCCTCCAATCACTTTCGACTATAAAAAGTGTGCTAGCCCTTTGAATTTCCAATAGAATGAGCCTGTTTTGAAGTTTCTACGACAACGCCTTAAATAAAAACCATATATGCCCCCTGGACATAACTTATAAACCGTGCCTCATGGTTCTCATGTTAGTGTCATCCTCAAAAACATTTTTTCTTTCTTGGAATCAACTACGATGAACAAAATTGACATATCACAAATTTTATTGGATGTTTGTTAGGAAATGATTGGCGTGGGGAGGGCTAGTTGCCCTCCAATCACTTTCGACTATTAAAAACGGCACAAGCCACTCCAATTTCCAATTGAATGAGCTCTTTTCGAAGTTTCTACGACAACTCCTTCGATACGAAGTGCCCGGGTATAAAGAACCAAAAAAATAACACATTGTGCCCATATCGTTCTTTACTTAGGCAGCGCTAGTGCGCTGCCTTTGATGTTACTTCAAAGTCACTTTTAGTATTGAAAAAGATTCATGGTAATCAAAACTCTGATAATAATTTTACCAAGAATTTTCCTTATCGCTCCGAAACGTCATACCAGTTGATCGACAGACTTGATGTCTCCTATAGCATTTCTTTCAATGAGAAAAAATTTTTCTGAAAAAGGTCTTGTTGTAAGGAGGGATATGTGTTTTTCTATTAATGGATATGTGTATTTTTGTAATATGTATGTTGTTGTGTGGGTGGATATTTTTGTTGTTGTACTATGCGTCTTGTTCTATGGATGGATATACTCCGTTGTATGGTGGGGATACTGTCTGCTCAGAATGATAATTTATTGTGGGGGTACTGTCCGCTTAGAGTGCATACAGGGATCCAGGGGGTACAGCCCGCTCAGAATGATAGGCTATTGTGGGGGTACTGTCCGCTCAGAGTGATAGACTATTGTGGGACAGGGTACTGTCCACAGGGCACTGGAAAGGGGTATTGGACAGGGGTACCGTCCACTCAGAATGTAGGGCCGCTTGTATTATTTATGTAGATGGCAGCAATGGCGGAATCGCCGTTAAAACTTCTTCATGATATTAAGCCACAAAGAAAGAAAATAGTAGCCCCATAGGGCCCGTGAAATAGATTGAGACATTACTAATGTCATGTTTTCACCAAAGACATGTTTATTGGGCCTATCAACTATGCTGAACAAAATAGCTATCTGAAAATTTTGATCGGACGATTTTAAGAAAAAAAAGAGAGTGACTCCCCCTTTTTTCAAAACAGGGCAAATTTTATCAGGCCCGTAACCTTTGACGAGTTACATTAAACTTAATGAAACTTATATATTTTAAATCAGCAAAAGAGTCTGATTCTTTTGATTTGTCTATTGGTATCAAAATTCCGTTTCATAGAGTTTCAGTTACTATCGAGCTCGGTCGCTCTTTACTTACAGTTCGTTACCACGAGCTGTTTGATTGTAGGTTTCTATTTCTTTTGATATTAAGTTTGGCATGGCCTTTACTTTTCTTTTAAAAACTTCTATTTCGAAAATTTTTTTTTTAAATTGATTCTGTTCGTTTTCGGTAGTTAATTTTCAAGTTTTTCAAAACTCACAATTTCGAAATAATTTTTTGTTCAAAAATAAACTAACAATTTTGGCAAGAACTAATAAAATTAAACTGAATATTTGATATATAATGATATTAATTGCTGAAAGCTCACTAGATCAAGATTTGGTTTCATTCAGGGCCGGATTTAGAGCTTTGACGCCTCTGGGCCCAAGTAGTTTTGCCCCTCCGTTTTTGCTAGATTCTTGGGAAAATCCTCAAAACGTCGGGGATAGTGTCAACTGCAGGGCCTAATGGGTCTCTTTGTAAATCCTAGCCTGATTTCACTGTAATTTTATTTTCAATGTTGTAATAACTACAAAAGATAATATTTTTAATATAATTTATTCTAGAAAAGCGCCAAGTACCCAGTAGGCCTTATGCTTTTACCGTTAAGGAAAAGGAAAGTAGCCAATCTCTTGTTTGTGTTGAAGAATATAGGTGTATTGAAAAGTTTTGGAAAGTTTTTTTGGAGTGGGAGGGGCATGAAAGGAGGGCCAAGGGTCAGCTCCCATGATTTATCATTGGTAATTTCTCGGGGGGGGGGAGGGTTATTGGGACATGGATTACCAAGAGTGAGCTCACATAATTTTTAGAATAAAATATCGTTAATAAGTTTTTTTCAAGGGGGGGGATCGAACCAGACGAGGAGGGTCAAGGGTCAGCTTCCATAAGTTTTGGAATAGAATCTCGTTAATAAGTATTTTGAGTAAGTATCAGGGTTATCTGATCTTTTAACTATTCTAAGAACCCTTGCATAACAACCTTATATGCCTCCAGGGCACAATATACAACACTTGGTGAGGTTACTGCCCCGAGGGCGTAACTTACGACCCTTGTCCTGAGGGCTATGAGGGGAGGTTTTCATCCTCAAAGACATGATTTTCAGACCTTGCAGTTTCCTATTCTCTCAGTTTGCTATCGAATGAGCCCTTTTTGAAGTTTTTAAGACATCACTTTCTATAAAAACATTATATACCCACTGGGCATAAATTAAAACCTTAGCTCTGAGATATGTGGGGGGAGGGGGTTGTCATACTCAAAAAAATAATTTCCGGATCCTTCAACTACGTTCAACAAAATGGCTATATCAAAAGGTTGATCGGAAGTGTTTGGGGAAATTATGGGCGTATGGGGAAGGGGACAGTAACCTTCCGATAGCTTTTAACTATTAAAAAGGGCACTAGCCCTCTCAATTTCAAATTGAATCAGTCCTTTTTAAGTTTCTACGACGCCACTTTCTTAAAAACCTCATATGCCCCGGGGCATAACTTTCAACCTTTGCCCTGGGGGTTGGGGGAGGGTGTCGTCCTAAAAGACATAATATCTGAATCTTTCAAGTACGTTGAACAAAACAGCTATCTCAAAATTTTCATTGAATGTTTGGGGGAAATAGAGGGCATAAGAGGGGGGTTAGTTGCCCTTCAATCACTTTTAACTATTTAAAAGAGCACTAGCCCTCTTGATTTCCAATCGAATGAGCCATTTTTGAAGTTTCTACAAGATAGCTTTCTATAAAATACCTTATATGCCCCCAGGGCATAACTTACAGCCCTTACTCTGAGGACTGTGGGGTTGTCATCTTCAGAGACCTAATTTCTAGAACTTTCAAGTAGGTTGAAAAAAATGGCTATCTCAAAATATTGAGTGGGTGTGTTTGGGGAAATTATGGGCGTGAGAGGGGGTTAGTTGCCCTGCATTCACTTTTTACTATTAAAAAGGGATCTAGCCCTTTCAATTTCCAATCAAAGGAGCCCTTTTTGAAGTTTCTACGACAATATTTTCTATAAAAACCTTATATGCCCCAGGGCGTAATTTACAACCCTTGCCCTGAGGGGTGTGGGGGTTTTGTCATCCTCAAAGACATAATTTTTTTAGTACTTTCAACTACATTGAACAAAATGGCTATCTCAAAACTTTGATTCCATGTGTTTGGGGAAATAGTGAGCGTGAGAGGGGGGTTAGTTGCCCTCCAATCACTGTCAACTATTAAAAAGGGCACTAGTCCTTCCAATTTCCAATCAAATGAGTCCTTTTTAAATTTTCTAAAACGACGCTTTCTATAAAAACCTTATATGCCCCCAAGGCATAACTTAGATCCGCTACCCTGAGGGCTGTGGGGGGTTGTCATTCTTAAAGACCTAGTTTTTAGTACTATCAACTACGCTGAAAAAAAATGGCTATTTAAAATGTTTGATTGGATGTTTTCGAGGAAATTGTGGGCATGAGAGGGGATTTAGATGCCCTCCCCCTGTCAACTATTAAAAAGGGCAATAGCCCTTTCAATTTCCAATAAAATAAGCCCTTTTTGAACTTCCTACGACAACTTTTTCTATAAGAACTTTATATGCCCCGAGCGCAAAAATTACAAACCTTACCCTGAGGGCTGTGGAAGGGTTGTCATCCTCAAAGACATAATTTCCTGAATTTTCAACTACGTTGAACAAAATGGCTATCTCAAAATTTTGATTGGATTTGTTTGGGGAAATGGTGGGCATGAGAGGGGGATTAGTTAACCTCCAATCACTTTCAACTATTAAAAAGGGCACTAGCCCTTTCAATTTCTAATCGAATAAGCCCTGTTTGAAGGTTCTACGACAACACTTTCTATAGAAACCTTATACACCCCCAGAGCATAAATTAAAACCCTTGCCCTGAGGGCTCTGAGGGGGTTATCATCCTCAAAGACCTAATTTCATAAACTTTCAACTACGTTGAAAAAATAGCCGTCTCAAAATTTTGATTGCATGTGTCTGAGAAAATGGCGGGCGGGCTTAAGAGGGGGGTTTTTTGCCCTCCAATCACTTACAACTAGTAAAAAGGGCACTAGCCATTTCAATTTCCAATCGAATGAGCCCTATTTGGAGTTTCTACGACAACACTATCTATAAAAATCTTCTATGCTCCTTAGGCCTTAGGTCTTTAGAGGGTTATTTTCCTTTTTAATTAGTCACAAGTAATCGGAGGGAGAATCCCCCCCCCCCCACGCTCATCATTTCTCCAAACATTTCTGATTAACATTTTGATATTGCCATTATGTTCAAAGTAGTTGAAAGGTCTGAAAATCATGTCTTTGAGGATGAAAACCATCTCCCCATAGCACTCAGGACAAGGGTCGTACGCCCTCGGGGCATATAAGGTTTTTATAGAAAGTTTTGTTGTAGAAGCTTGAAAAAGGGCTAATGCGATTGGAAAATGAAAGGACTAGTTCTTTTTTATTAGTCAAAAGTTATTAGAAGGTAAATGCCCCCCCCCCACGCCCCTCATTTCCTCAACCATTTTCAATCAAAATTTTTAGATAACCATTTTGTTCAGCGTATCAGAACGGTCTGGAACTTTTGTCTTGTAGGATAACAAATCCCCCCATCCCTCAGGGTAAGGGCCTTAAGTTAAGCCCTGGGGACAATTAAGGTTTTTATAGAAAGCGTGGTCACATAAACTTTCGAGGGGGTTCGTTGGATTGGTAATCAGACGCACTAGCACTCTTTTTAAGAGTCAAAGTAATCAGAAAGCAGCTACCTCTCCCTCCCCCCCCTCAAACACACATGTCCTATTGGCCTGAAATGCATCTAATAGAAACTTTGATATAGCCATTCTATTCAAAATAGTCTAGATATGACATAAAAAGGGCTTTGGGGTTGAAACAAACCCCAGAGATTAGATACATGGGTTTTAAGCTATGTCCAGGGGGGTATTTAAGGTTTTTATGGAAGGGATGGTTGTTTAACTTTAGAATAGACTCAGTCTTTCTGTCTGAAAAAGACTATGTCAATATAAACGAACAGAAATTAATTAAAAAAAATTATTCCACAAAGTTTTAAAATAATTTAAAGAACTTCATTAAATGAAAAATGAACAAAAATAGAATCAAATAATCTACCGAGAATACAACTACTAAAATTCAGTATCAATAAATAAATGAAACCCATAACTAACATAAATTAAAATAAATAGCAGAGTCAAACTCAAAACGAGCAGGAATTAATATGAGTAGGGTTCTAAGCCCCATGCTTTCTAAAAGCCAGAATAAAATTTGTACTTTACTGAAAATAATTCTTTTAAATGTTTTCACTTTTACAACTTTAAGAAATCAAAAATTAATTAAGATTTTAATGAATAAATATCAGCATATGTATATTAAACTGACAATGCACATTTTTTTCAATAAATACATTTTAATTTTTTCAGTCTTGAATCCCAAAAATAAAAAGCCTCCAATCTGAAAACATTAACTTGTAGTCTCTCATGAACTACACATCAGTGTTTCCACTTGCAAAGGGTAGTAGTTTTTTCGAAGTAGACCTCTTGAAAAAGCGTAGATCAATTTTCTGTCCATTTCATTTCAAAATTGCACTATTATGTCATTACTTTTATCTTTTGGCATTTTGCGATAAAATACAAAATTATATTAAATAGATACCCCAGATCCCCCACGGCATCCCTTCCCCCAGGGACTTTTGGGGATTAAGTCATCCTCAAAGACATAATTATTAGATTTTCGACTATGTTGAACAAAACTAGAAGTTTCAGAAACTCATATCTAAGGGGTAGAAAGCATGAAATTAGCTGATATAGAATTTGTTTACTCAGGCAGGAAAGATGAGGTATATAGACAGGGAGTAAGGCTCATGACGAATAAGGAAGCTGCTAAGTGTTATTTAGGTTGGAAAGGTATTAATAATAGATAACTTATTGTTCATTTATGAATAAAAAGTTGAGGGTATCGGTTATAGTAGTATAAACCCCTGTAGAACCGACTGACGTAGATATTAGTGACTCAGATAGCTTTATGTACCCCATCCTTCCTGCCTGAGTAAACGAATTCTATATTACCTAATTTCATGCTTCCTACCCCTGGGATATGAGTCTCTGAAACTCATAATTTTGTTCAACATAGTCAAAAATCTAATAAATATGTCTTTGAGGATGACTTAATCGTCAAAAGTCCCTGGGGGAAGGGATATCGTGGGGGATGTGGGGTATCTATTTAATATAAATTTTATATTTTATCGCAAAATGCCAAAAGATAAAAGTAATGACATAATAGTGCGTTTTTGAAATGTAATGGACAGAAAATTGATCTACGCTTTTTCAAGAGGTCTACTTTGAAAAAAAAAACTATTATCCTTTGCAAGTGGAAACTCTGATGAGTAGTTCATGAAAGACTAAAAGTGAATGTCTTCAGATTGGAGGCTTTTAATTCATAGGATTCAAGACTGAAAAAAAAATGCAAATGAATTTACTGAAAAAAATGTGCATTGTTAGTTTAATATACATGTGCTGATATTTATTTCGTAAAATCTTAATTAATTTTTGATATCCTAAAGTTATAAAAGTGAAAACGTTTAACAGAATTATTTTCTGTGGAGTACAAATTATATTCTGGGTTTTAAAAAGCATGGGGTTTAGAACCCTATGAATTTAGAACTCATATTAATTCCTGCTCGTTTTGAGTTTGATCTACTATTTATTTTAATTTCTTTTTGTTTTGGGTTTTATTTATCTATTAATACTGATTTGTAGTAGTTGTATTCTTGGTAGATTATTTGATTCTATTTTTGTTCGTTTTTCGTTTAATAAAGTTCTTTAATTTATTTTAAAACTTATTTTGTGGAATAAGTTTATTTTAATTCTGTTCGTTTTTATTGACATAGTCTTTTTCAGGCAGAAAGACTGAGCCTCTTCTAAAGTTAAACAACCATCCCATCCATAAAAACCTTAAATACCCCCTGGGCATAACTTAAAACCCTTATATCTAATATCTGTTTTTTTTTTTCAACCCCAAATCTCTTGTTATATTATATTTAGACTATTTTGAATAGAATGGCTATCTAAAAGTTTCTATTAGACGCTTTTCCGGCCAATAGGACATGTGTGTGTGTGGGGGGGGGAGGTAGCTGCTTCATGATCACTTTGACTCTTAAAAAGAGTACTAGTGCGTCTGATTACCAATCCAATGAGCCCCCTCCAAAGTTTATATGACCACACTTTCTATAAAAACCATTTTTGTCCTTAGGGCATAACTTAAAGCCCTGACCCTGAGGAAGGGGGGATTTGTTATTCTCAAAGACATAATTTCCAGACCATTCTGATACGCTGAAAAAAATAGTTATTTCAAAATGTTGATTGAAAGTGTTTGGGGAAATGAGGGGGGGGGGGCATTTGCATTCTGATCACTTTTGACTAATAAAACAGAACTAGTCCTCTCATTTTCCAATCGTATGAGCCCTTTTTCAAGCTTCTACAACAAAACTTTATAAAAAAAAACCTTATATGCCTCGAGGGCATAACTCACGACCCTTGTCCCGAGGGCTACGGGGGGAGGGTTTTCATCCTCAGAGACATGGTTTCCAGACCTTTTATTACGTTGAACATAATGGCCATATCAAAATATTAATCAGAAATGTTTGGGGAAATAATGGGCTTGGAGGGGGGGGGTTTCTCCCTCTGATTACTTTCGACTAATTAAAAAGGGCAATAAACCTCTCAATTTTCTATCGAATGAGCCCTTTTTGAAGTTTTTAAGACATTGCTTTCTATAAGAACATTATATACCCACTGGGCTTAAATTACATCTTTAGCCCTGAGGGCTGTGGGGGGTTGTCATACTCAAAAACATAATTCACGGATCCTTCAACTACGTTCAACAAAATTACTATATCAAAATGTGGATCGGAAGTGTTTTGGGAAATGATTGGCGTTGTTGGGGGGGGGGGGTGAGGTGGGCAGTCGCCTTCCGATAGCTTTTGACTATTAATAAGGGCATTAGCCCTCTCAATTTCTAATTGAATCAGGCCTTTTTAAGTTTCTACGACAACGCTTTCTATTAAAACCTTATATGCCTCGGGGCAAAAATTACAACCTTTGCCCTGGGGGCTGGGGGAGGGTATCATCCTCAAAGATATAATTTCCAGATCTTTCAAGTACGTTGAAGAAAATGGCTATCTCAAAATTTTGATTGAATGTGTTGGGGAAATGGTGAGCGTGAGTGGGGTATTAGTTGCCCTCCAAACACTTTCTACTTTTTAAAACAGCACTAGCCCTTTCAATTTCCAATCAAATGAGCCCTTTTTTAAGTTTCTACGACAACACTTTCAATAGAAAACTTATATGCCCCCAGGGCATGACTTACAACCCTTGCCCTGAGGGTTGTGGTGGGTGTTGTTATCCTGAAAGACCAAATTTCCAGAACTCTAAACTACGTTGAACTAAATGGCTATATCAAAATTCTGATTAAGTGGGTTTGGGGAAACGGCGGGCTTGAAAGGGGGTTAGTTGCCCTTCAATCACTTTTGACTATTTCAAAGAGCAATAGCCCTATTGATTTCCAATCGAATGAGCCATTTTTGAAGCTTCTACAAGATCGCTTTCTATAAAAACCTTATATGCCCCCAATGCTTAACTTATAACCCTTACCCTTAGGACCGTGGGGGATGGGGTTGTCATCCTATAAGACCTAATTTCTAGAACTTTTAAGTACGTTGAAAAAAATGGCAAAATCTCAAAACTTTGATTGGATGTGCTTGGGGAAATGATGGGCGTGAGAGGGGGGTTAGTTGCCCTCCAATCACTTTCAACTGTTAAAAAGGGCACTAGTCCTTCCAATTTCCAATCGAATGGATCATTTTTGAAGTTTCTAGGACAAAGCTTTCTATTAAAACTTTATATGTCCCCAAGGCATAACTTACATCTGTTACCCTGAGGGCTGTGGGGGGTTGTCATTGTCAAAGACTTAATTTCTAGAACTATCAACTACGCTGGAAAAAATGGCTATCAAAATTTTTTTATTGGATGTATTCGAGGAAATGGTGGGCATGAGAGGGGGTTTAGCTGCCCTCCAATCACTTTCTACTATTAAAAAGGGAAATATCCCTTTCAATTTCCAATAAAATAAGCCCTTTTTGAACTTCCTATGACCACCTTTCATAGGCAGCGCGCTAGCGCTGCCTAAGTGAAGAACGATGTGCGCACAATGTGATGTTTTCTGGTTCTCTATACCTGGACACTTCGTATCGAAGGAGTTGTCGAAGGAGTTTCGAGTAGAAACTTCGAAAAGGGCTCATTCAAATGGAAACTGGAGTGGCTAGTATCCTTTTTAATAGTCGAAAAAGATTGGAGGGTAACTAGCACCCCCCACGCCCATCATTCCCCCAAACACATCCAATCAAAATTTTGAGATAGCCATTTTGTTCAGTGTAGTTGATTTCCAGATAGAAAATATGTTTTTGAAGAGGACACTCTCCCACAACCCTCAGGGCAAGGGTTTTAAGTTATGCCCTGTTAAGTAACCCATCCAATCAAAATTTTGAGATAGCCATTTTGTTCAGCGTAGTTGATTTACAGATAGAAAATATGTTTTAGAGGAGGACACTCCCCTACAACCCAGAACTTTCAAGAAATGGTCATTCGATTGGAAATTCAAAGGACTAGTGCCCTTTTTAATAGTCAAAAGTGATTGGAGGGAAACTACCCCCCCCCCCACGCCCATCATTCTCCCAAACACATCCAATCAAAATTTTGAGATAGCCATTTTGTTCAGCGTAGTTGATTTCTAGATAGAAAATATGTTTTAGAGGAGGAAAATCCCCCACGACCCTCGGGGCAAGGGTTGTAAGCTATGCCCTGGGGGCATATAAGGTTTTTATAGAAGGCGTTGTCATAGAAACTTCAAAAAAGGCTCATTTGAATGGAAATTAAAGGGCTAGGGCTCTTTTTAATAGTCGAAAGTTATTGGACGGTAACTAAACCACCTCTCACGCCCAGCTTTTCCCAAAACACATCCAATCAAAATTTTGAGATAGCCATTTGGTTCAGCGTATTTTAAAGTTCTGGAAATTAGGTCTTTGAGGATGACAACCCCCTCACAGCCCTCAGGACAACGATTGTAAGTTATGCCCTGGGGGCATAAAAAGTTTTTATTAAAAGCGTTGTCGTAGAAACTTCAAAAAGGCTCATTTGATTAGAAATTGAAATGGCCTGTGCCCTTTTTAATAGTCGAAAGTAATTGGAAGGCAACTAACACCCCTTCCACGGCCACCATTTCCCCAAACACATCCAAATAAAATTTTGAAATAGACATTTGGTTCCACGTAGTTAATGTTCAGGAAATTATACCTTTGAGCAGGACACTCCGCTCACAGTCTTCAGAGCAAGGGTTATAAGTTATGCCCTGGGGGCATATAAGTTTTTTATTGAAATCTTTGTCGTAGAAACTTCAAAAAGGGCTCATTCGATTGGAAATTCAAAGATCTAGTGCCCTTTTTAATAGTCTAAAGTTATTTGAGGGCAACTAGCCCCCCCCCCCCAGGCCCATCATTCCCCCAAACACATCCAATCAAAATTTTGAGATAGCCATTTTGTTCAGCGTAATTGATTTCCAGATAGAAAATATGTTTTTGAAGAGGACAATCCCCCACGACCCTCGGGGCAAGGGCTATAACCTATGCCCTGGGGGCATATAAGGTTTTTATAGAAGGCATTGTCATAGAAACTTCAAAAAAGGCTCATTTGATTGGAAATTCAAAGGGCTAGGGCTCTTTTTAATATTCGAAAGTTATTGGACGGTAACTAAACCCCCTTCCACGCCCACCTTTTCCCAAAACACATCCAATCAAAATTTTGAGATAGCCATTTTGTTCAACGTATTTTAAGGTTCTGGAAATTAAGTCTTTGAGGATGACAACCCCCTCACAGCCCTCAGGACACCGATTGTAAGTTATGCCCTGGGGGCACAAAAAGTTTTTATTAAAAGCGTTGTCGTAGAAACTTCAAAAAGGCTCATTTAATTAGAAATTGAAATGGCTTGTGCCCTTTTTAATAGCCGAAAGTAACTGCAAGGCAAATAGCACCCCTTCCAAGCCCACCATTTCCCCAAACACATCCAAAAATTTTTTGAAATAGACATTTTGTTCCACGCAGTTGAAGTTCAGGAAATTATACCTTTGAGCAGGACACTCCGCCCACAGTCTTCAGAGCAAGGGTTATAAGTTATGCCCTGGGGGCATATAAGTTTTTTATTGAAATCTTTGTCGTATAAAATTGAAAAAGGGCTCAATCGATTCGAAATTCAAAGGTCTAGTGTCCTTTTTAATAGTCGAAAGTGATTTGAGGGCAACTAGCCCCCCTCTCTCGCCCACCTTTTCCCCAAACACATCCAATCAAAATTTTCAGATATCCTTTTTGTTCAGTGTTGTTGATTTCCAAATAAAAAATATATTTCTGAGGAGGATACTCCCCCACATCCCTTATGGCAAGGGGTGTAAGTTATGCCCTGGGGGCGTATAAGGTTTTTACCGAACGCGTCGTCGTAGAAACTTCAGAAAGGTTTCATTCGATTGGAAATTGAAATGGCTAGTGCCCTTTTTAATAGTCGAAAATTATTGGAAGGCAACTAACAACTAATCCACGCCCACCATTTCTTAAAACATATCCAATCAAAACTTTTAGATAGTCGTTTTGTTCCACGCAGTTTAAAGTTCAGGAAATTACACCTTTGAGCAGGACAGTCCCCCCCCAGAGTCTTCAGGGCAAGGGTTATAAGTTATGGCCTGGGGGAATTTAAGGTTTTTATTGAAATATTTGTAGTAGAAACTTGAAAAAGGGCTCATTCGATTGGAAATTCAAAGGGCTAGTGCACTTTTTCATAGTCAAAAGTGATTAGAGGGCTACTAACCCCCCTCTCACGCCAACCTTTTCCCCAAACACATCCAAAAAAAATTTTAGATAGCCATTTTATTCAACGCAGTTGAAAGTTTTGGATATTAGATTTTTAAGGATGACAACCCACCCCCCCCCCCACAACCCTCAGGGCAAGGGTTTTAAATTATGCCCTGGAAGCATGTAAGGTTTTTTATTGAAATTGATGTTGTAAAAACATCCAAAAGGGCTCATTCAATTGAAAATTGAAAGCGCTATTGCCCTTTTAATAGGCGAAAGTGATTGAAGTGCAACTAACACCCCTCTCACGTCCACCATTTCCCCAAACACATCCAATCAAAATTTTGAGATACCCATTTTGTTCAACGTATTTGACAGTTCTGGAAATTAGGTCTTTTAGGATGATAACCCCATCAGAGCTTTCAGTACAAGGGTTGTAAGTTATACCCTGGGGGCATATAAGGTTTATATAGAAAGTTGTTGTAGAAATTTCAAAAGGGGCTCATTTGATTGGAAATTGAAATTGCCCTTTTCAATAATCGAAAGTGAGTTGTTGATTAACTAGCCCCCCTTCTTACGCTCTCAATTTCCCCAAACACATTCAATCAAAGTTTAGATATAGCCATTTTATTAAACGTAGTTGAAAGTTCTGGAAATTATGTATTTAAAGATGACAAACCCCCCAGTGTCCCCAGGGCGAAGGTTGTAAGATATGACCTGGGGGTATATAAGGTTTTTAATGATAGATTTGTCGTAAAAACTTCAAAAGGGGCTCATTCAATTGGAAATTGAGAGGGCTAGTGCCCTATTTGCAGTTTACTGAAAAAAATATAAATGTTTTTACTTTTATAACTTTAATAAATCAAATTATATTAAGATTTTGATTACTAAATATTAATTTATGTATACCAAACTGACAATGCACATTCATTTGTATATTTTTCAGTAAAGTGCAAATTATGTTCTGGCCTTGGGAAGGCATAGGGGTTTTGAGCCCAACTTATGTTAATTTCTGCTCGTTTTGAGTTTCACTCGGTTATTTATTGTAATTTCTGATCGTTTCAAGTTTCATTTATTTATCGATGCTGATTTGGGGTAGTTTCACGCTTGGTAGATTATTTGATTTTATTTTTGCTCATTTTTGGTTTAATGGAGCTCTTTACTTTTCTTTGAAAAACTTATTTTGTGGAAAAAGTTTTTTTAATTATTCTATAAAAACCTTATATGCCCCCAGTGCACAAATTACAAACCTGACCTTGAGGGCTGTGGAGGGTTTGTCATCTTCAAAGAACTAATTTGCGGAAATCTCAACTACGTTGAAGAAAATGGCTATCTTAAAATTTTGATTGGATGTGTTTGGGGAAATGGTGGGCATGAGAGGGGGGTTAGTTACCCTCCAATCAATTTCGACTATTAAAAAGGGCACTAGTCCTTTCAATTTAAAATCAAATGAGCCCTTTCTGAAGTTTCTACGACAACAATTATTATAAAACCTTATGCACCCCAAGGGCATAAATTCCAACCCTTGCCCTGAGGGATCTGAAGGGGTTATCATCCTCAAACATCTAATTTCCAAAACTTTCAACTACGTTGAAAAAAATTGGCTATCTCAAAATTTTTATTGTATGTGTTGGGGGAAATGGTGGGCGTGAGAGTGGGGTTAGTTGCCCTCCTATCACTTCCATCTATTAAAAAGGGCACTAGCCATTTCTATTTCCAATTGAATAAGCCATATTTGAAGTTTCTACGACAACACTATCTTTAATCACCTTATATGCCCTAAGGGCATAAATTAAAACCCTTGCAGTGAGAGCTGTGAGGGGGGGTCGTTATCCTCAAAGACCTAATTTCCAGAACTTTCAACTATATAGGCAGCGCTATTTCGCTGCCTATTATTATAATTCGCACCTGAAACAAGGTTTGGTATATACATAAGAATTTATATTGAGAGGAGATAAATAAATCAATAGAGGGGTGGAGGGATAAAAAAAATAGAAACAGACAAGCAAATTACAAGGGTAAATTCAAAATATGTGAAAATGCCTAAGGATATGGGAATTTCTGTAGTTGGCCGGGCGAGGAGGTTTTCTTTTTGTGGGCATGAGCTTAGTAGCCTACACAATATATAACCAACCATTCCTTGCAATCTAATAGCATCCACAGCACGGTACAGCATGGACCTTATGACCTTTTATGAAGATGAAAACGTTTCGATACGTTTAACATAAAATCGTTCTCTTTTTTGTCTGAAGGTTCAACGAACACAATGTTAAGGAGATAATTGTTGATAATATAGATAAAATTCGAATATACCTTGCTTTCCTAATGCCACTTTTAAGATTAAAATAAATAGACATCAAGGCCACATTTTGAGGAGATGGGTTACCAGGTTTGAACCCCATCCCCCCCCCAAAAAAAAATGTCTCAATCATTAAAAGTAACAAAAATACAAATAAACAAATTTTTGATACATTTAAAAGTTTGTTTTGTAGCCCCCTCTCCTAAAAAATAATAATCCTACCGAACAAAAATCCTGCAAATGTCAATGACAGACATCAATATAAATACATAGTTAATGATTAAAAAATAACACTTGTTGATATAGTCTTGGCCTATTTCAACAAGTTCTCGTTGTAGAAAACTTTTTTCGATATAATTCTTCAATATTTTGCTGGTGCTTGCATGATATAGCCCTGATATACCCCATGTTTCTCTGACACTCAATCCTAATGAAATATCTAAGTATGATAAAAATATAATACTTTAAAAACAAATTTGGGCTATATATTGGCCCGTTGGGGGGAGGGGTAAAGTATAGCGGGTCTGCTTGCCAAATGTGTTTTGTACAATTATTCTGCATATTGTAAAGTAAGAATTGTTTTCTAGCTTCACACTATGTCCAAATAATTTACCCCCCCCCCTATTATGCAAATATATAGCGCAAATTATATATTTTCCATCTATTCAGTCACTTCTCTTTGTCTTGTCTCACGCTAAGCTGAAAGTAGTTAACAAAAAAAAAAAAAAATGGGTTTGCCTAAATAAATGAAAGACTTAAGTGGTCAGGGGTATATCATACAAGTACCATTCTGCTTACTATAATGTATCCTACCGTAATTGTTTATTTTATATTTCACGATAGTTCTTAGTGATGATAGTAACGTAAATGAAGCCAAATTAATGTTTAATGGGTTCTAGAATTTTTGGTTTCTTAATGTGTAAAAGCTATTTTTGAAAGAGACTTTAGTGCATCTATCCGGAACATTTTAACAAATTTTAAGGAATTTTAAGACATTTGGACTTACTAAGGAAGTTTAAATCATTCTTTTTTGCTTTTTTATTCAAGGTTTGCACCGCTGCCAGACGCAATTGAAATAGGATATGCTATTTGTCAGAGCAGAAAGAACAAATGTCTTAAACAATTTTACGTAAAAAAGGAAAATTAATTTATACTTAAACCATTGTATTAAACGCGAAAATTAAACTGGGTTACTTTCGATAAAAGAGCAAACAACATGCTTTTTTTGTCTTCCACTTTGATTAAAATGAAAGTAATTTGTCATCAAATAATTTTCAAAATGTACACTGGAAACCATTTTGCACCCCCCAAGATAAATTATATAAAATTCTTTACTTACTGTCTTAGTATAACATGAATAAAGAATATTTACAAAGAGTGATTAGTATCTTTTGCACAAAACAGTTTTGGCTGTGTTTACAACAAATAAAACAAACAACGTCATACAGATTCTTTAAATAAAGGGCCATCTAATATTCCCACAATTTTTGTTAAAGTCGCAGGGTCATCAAAATAAAAATATTTTTTGCCCCTTAGACGCACCTCAAGTCTGTTTATACCTGAAAACCGTAATTCTATAAAACTTTAGTTTGATTTTGTCTAAATTCTGAAGTTTTCGTGGGAGCATCACATTTTTGTCGGAGACGCCTATATGGTGCAAAAGAAGCAACACATTCGCAAGATGTTTGACGCCAGAATTTTGTACCTTATATTTCAGCCCCATTCCGTTTTTTTTTTAATTTGGCATTCGCTATTACCAAAACTAGGAACCTGCGTAGTTAAAGTGTCAAGAAATCTAGAACAAAAATATTTTTAGCCCCTGGAACCATATTAAGCCTAGTCATATATGAAAACAATGATTTTTTTAATGTTCTTTTGGTTGTTCCAAAAGGTTTCCATGTACCTCCACCAACGTTTAACTCAACCCTGTTAACCTTAGCCCGTTCAACTCAATCCTCGTTTAAATCATCCACCATTCAACCCCACTCCTGTTGAACTCATTCCCTGTTTAACTTAACCCCCATGCAACTAGACCGTCGTTCAATGAAACTTTCATTTAGCTCATCTGCCCATTCAACACCACCTCACTTCGAAACAACCCCTGCAACACGTTAGGTTAAGTGGAATTGGGGTTGAGTGATTCGGGGTTGAAATGCATGGGTGTTGAGTTAAATGGGGGTCGAGTTGAACGTGGTTGAGTTGAATAAGTGTACAACTTAAGCGGGGGTTAAGTTGAATCAGGGCTGACTTGGATAAGGGTAATTTTGATATTAAAAATGTATTTTTGGAGCAGAAATTTGTCCCTTTTTAAATGTTTTAATGAAAATTCAATTAAAGGTATTCTTCATTGCAAATATTCCTAGACATGTACGAGGGGGGTTAGAGTTAAATGGGTTTGAATGAAAAGTTCTGAGTTAAGCGAGAGTTACACACACCATTTAAAATAAAGAAGCTGTTGAAGATCTACTACATTTTTGCCAGTTTTACCACGTTGAGGCATGAAAATAAGTAAACTGGATGAAATTGACAATACTTTTTGTCCATAAAAACTAAAACAGTAACAACCTGTTGATTTCCAAAGGCTACTACACCTCAAAAGACATCTACACTTTTTAAGTTGTTTTGTGCTTTCTTCAGCTTTTCACGTTTCCAGCTTGGTTTTGCTGATTCGCACTTAAACTTTTTTAAATTTTGACAAAATAAAAATGAACTAACTCAGAAAAACGAATAAAAAAAGAAAACAAATAATCTATAGGGGAAGATGGTTATATCCAAAGATTTACTTGAGAAGAGTTTAAAACATAGTGAGGACCAGATTCAGTTCAATCCGTCTACCGAACTACATTCTTGAAATTTTGTATTTTAACATTCACCCTTTTTTAGATTGAAAATACGCTGAATGTTAGTTGAAAATTATAAAGGAAAGGACAATTTACCTATTTTGTATACTATTTTTTACTCTTTTTTATTTTATTTGTTTTGAAGGAAGTATACCGACATCTTACTTTCTCGCTGGTAACACCATTTTACAAGTGGAGAGGCTTTGGGGGAATTTGATGGGGAAGTTTTTGGCAGAACTGAAATACTCCGGTTTTTTTTTATATAACTCATTTCCCACGGGAGAAAATCTCTATAGGGGAATTATCAGCAAGAAAAATTTCCATGGGAAATTTTCGCCAGGAGAAACAATCAAAATGGAGAGGGTGACTTCTATAAAAATTTCCACGCAGGGGGATTTCCCCACAACCTTCAACTCGGAAATTAAAGGAAAAGAAATTAAATGAAAACATGTGTTTCTTCAAATAAAAATATGCCAAGCTGTATTTTAAAGGCGGAATCTTAAACAAAAAGTTTCCGGGGGGAATTCGGAGCGAGGTAGAATTGTCTGGCGATAATTTTCGGGCTGAAGAATTTTACGTGGGAGGAACTTTATATGGAATAATTTTTTGTGGGAGATTTTACAGGGAAGGGGTGGATTTCCTGATATTTTTGAAACTCGACCAGAAGTTAAATAAAAAAAAAAGTTTAAAACTAGAGTTAGTGTATTAAAATTTGTGTCTTTTGCACTGATTCCAAATAAATAAAATTAATTCAGTTTCCTGTTAACCATCAAGAGCTACGAGCCTGAGAAAATTTGCAAGATTTTGAAAAATAGTAAAAGTACATCTAAAAAGTCAATGAATCTTAAAGAAAGTCATATCATCAGATTCAGTGTATCAGAAACCCTTCTCTTGAGGTTTCAAGCTCTAATCTGCAGATATTTGGAATTTTGTATTTTTTTTTTAGAGAGAGCAAAGATCACGGATACCATAAAGTTGAAAAAGCCCAAAAACTTGTGCCTTTGGGGGTAACATGACCCGAACAGTCCCTGGAGGAAAGGGTTATGAGGTCTGAAATTTCCCAATATCTTACGTATATTTTTGTTATTGTAAACTAAACATAGATCTTTCTAGGGGGGAATTCTCCAAGGGAAGAGGAGTTTCCAAGGGTGAACCTCCGAGGCAAAATTAACACTTGCGAATTTACCTATACATAATTAAATTATGTAGACTAAATTTTACATGGAGAAACATTCCAAGGGAAGTTTTAGCAGGGTTGCCACCAGACCAAAAAATTTCGTAACGTCCAACTCTTAAAAACGTAACCTTTTCGTAACTTTTGATAGAAAAGTCTCTTTTCAAGGCGGGGTGCCTTAATTTTACTATCAAAAGCCGTACTTAAAAGGGGGAAAGGAGATTTGTTGCCTGTATAATTTGAAAAATATATTTTTACGTAATCTCATTAAAAATCCTCCCTGAAACTTTTAAAAGGTTTTCAAAAATATAATAATAACAGTTCGTGCTTCTTTACTTTCAGGAAATTTCTATTTATACAACTGTAAGTGCTGCTTCCAGTTTATCTGCATAACAGAAACACACCCCCCCCCTCTCTCGATGCGTGTATATAACCCCAGGCTACTATTTTGCTTAATTTGTTGTTGTTGTTTTTAATTGACATTATTGGTGTTTTAAACCAAAAGTTGATGAGTAATACGTACAAAATAAAAGGCAACTCAATAAACACATGACACTTTAAAGTTTTGAAGAAAAGAAGAAAACCAATTAGATTTTTTTGTTAAAGTTCAATAAAAATGATCTTAATAAATCCAGCTTCTTAAAAACACCCCAAAAATCATTTTAATCGCTCCCTTTCCGTCTAATATTTTAGACTGGCTTGGTCTCAGTCTCACCTCCTCAAACTTCAAATTTGCATTGCTCTAAAATGAACATTTGAGCAATTCCGAGTGACAGAGTTTTTTTTTTTTATCAAACAAAATTATTTCAATCGTTGTCTTCAGTTCGTATACAAAACAGCAGTTATTTTACATAAAATGCCTTTTTCCGTTTGTAATTTGAATCGTAACTCCCAACCGAAAGAAAGCAAGAAATAAAAGAAGAATTCACACAATTCAACCCCAAGAATGTTATCCTAAAACTGTTTTGATGGGTCTCACTAGTCCTGGCACGTACAAGGAATTTTTAGGCGAGGAAGTCAAACAATAAAAAAAAAAAAAAAAAAAAATTTAACTCATTTTCAAAATGAACTAAAAACTAGAGAATTATTTTTTTTTCTCAAGAATATATGAATATAATCGAAATTGAGGGGCAAAATAATCATTGGATTTTACGTAACATAAATACCAAATTTGCCTAGGTTTTAAATACATAAACGGAAAAAGTCGATGAACTTAGGAAAACCAATAAAAAAGATCAAATTATGCAAAATCGAAAACGAATCGATTTTTTGCCCCGAATTTTCACTTGTATTTATAGATTCTGGAAAAAAAGGTTTTGAATATTTAAATTTTTCAATTAAAAAAAATATAGTATCTCATCCAAGATTACAACTTAAGTTAACACAGCCTCGGAAAGTGCTCTTACCGTTGTGCTATACTGATGAAAGTGGGAAGTAACTGAAGATTCGGAAATGGTTGAAAAATAATTCACAAATAAAAAAAAATCGTGTGACAAAGAAATTAATGGAAGATAGAAACAAAAGATCAGTGAAGCTTATAAAAATGAACTGGAAATTATTTAATTAATAAAAATTAGGGGGAACAATAAAAAACCTATAATTTAATTAAGAAATGCCGATAAATTCGAAGAAATTTACATTTTCACGGGGTTCGGGCCCCAGTTCAGCCTACATGGTCCCTATGAATCAGTTTTTAAGTAGCCTGTAAGCGTACCCTATACAGATACAAGACTGTTTCTCTTCTTCATAAAAATGGGCATTAGTCTAGTTGTCTTTTTCTATAGCCAAATATTTAGTGATTGTCCTTTTCTGAAGAGAACATGCTTAACACACAAGCAGTACCATTAAATTCTTTATTTTATACTATTTCCAAATGTCATGGCCCCTTTTCTGAAAATACACCCACCCCCTGATGGTCCGGGATATATCCCTAGGAATATATTAAAAAAAGATCAACCAATAAAATTATTACTTTACAATATGAAAGAACACGAAAGAATTTATATGTAGGACCTCAGATGGGGAGGGGGGTATAATGACAAAAAAGGGACCATGATATTTGGAAAAAGTCTAGCATAAAATCAAAAATTCCGGCTCAACTAACTCACCCCCCTCCTCGATGCTAATGCTTAGATATAAGCAAAAATGGCTCATTTTTCAGTTTCATATATTGTTTAATATCAGCTGTTCATAATCCCATATAAAAAGATCAAGTTTTGTATATAACGTGATATTATGTCCAACCAAACCAAAGGGGTGGTGTGAGGTTGTTACGTAAAGAATAATATATATATATCATCAGCAATTGTCAATTAGCTGGTACACACGCAAGATAGATGCTAAATGAAACTAGTCAAACGGGTATCAGTCAATAGAGAATTGAATCGCAAAGCGTGGTTTGTCATTGCGTTTACTATATTTAAACTTTTGTTTTGTTGGGGTTTAGGGGAAAAAACACCTAGGTTTGGTTACGTATTTAATATATACTATGCTTTATCCCCCCCACCCCCTAATGTGCAAATATATAGCCCAAATTTTTTTCTAAACTACTAGATTTTCATCATAGGCCTATTTTGTTTAGTTTCATTAGCATTAACAAAAAATTGACTTCTCACGTGTGTACCAGTTAATCGACAAGTACCACATCATCTTATAATCACTTATTTAAAAATGAATTATAAAGAAAATAGATTTTATTATTATTTACATATTTTTATTATAGATTTTCCCTCCTGACTTCAGCTAGCTCCTTATCAATATAATTTCATCATGACTATTGATGGAACAAGATTCAAACTCAACACTGATGAAACTGAAAGCTGGTGAGGTGACTAACTAACTATTGTCACTTGTCAGTAAACAAATGATAATCTTATGCTCATGAGAGAGAATGTTATCTTAACTTACCATACGAGTAAGCGAAGTGGGTATTTTCTCATCCTAATAACTGAGTGATTGTGTAATAAGATTAAATGTCTGCGTTGTGAAAGAATGTCGATACTCATGTCAGTGTAATTTAAATGGGGACAACAGATTTTTTCACGGGGGCAAAATAGATTACTCAAAAAATGTGAAATTTACTCATTATTCAAAAGCGTAACATAATTGTAACATAAATTCAAAAACGCAACAAAAATATAACGTTTTTAAGACCGTAACGTAAAACGTACCGTTTTATTTGAAACGTACCAAAAATGGTACGAACGTAACCTTGGTGGCAACCCTGAGTTTTAGCAAGGTTAGAATTACTTGGGGAATTTTTCGTAGCAGGAGAAGAAATTTTTCCAAGGGGTTTCATCACTTAATTCAAGAGAGAATCACCATAGTCTTATCTATGCTGAATTGTAGATCAGGTTGTCGATCTTCAAACAATCCAGCAATTCAAAAATTATGGAATTATTATGAAATGCGACGTCAACATTAGAAATAGATCTCTATGCCAACATAGATACTAGTATTAAGACAGTATTATATTTCTTTTTATCCAAAGAGGTTATACAAACGGTTTATTCAAGTTAATTCCTATAATTTTCTTGGAAAATAATTTTAAAAATTGCTTCAACTTTTGGTGTATTTTGAACAATATTTTCTAGTAACAATTTTGGACAGTACAATTCAAAAATCATCAATTGAATGTACATTCTTCAATTTATTGCTTTAAACTCTGGATATTTGAAATGTTTCCGAACAGCTTATGATTAAACATTCCTTTACTAAGTTAAACGTAAAAGGATGTGAGAGTAATTTGAAGCATCTCAGAATTATTTGAAACCATTGGTATGCTATTTTCAGCTCGTTTGAACCGTCCAAAAGAACAATTTGATAGCCCCAGATTAATTTATTTATGTTTAATTTTTTCTTGAAAATGCCTTCATATTATTTGTAGTTGAAAACTGGCAACTTGGGATTTTCTTTCCTAAAAAAAACGATCTAGATAGGTCAAAAGGTTAAGAAAATTCGCTTAAGCATTGAATTTGGCAAACAAAATCGCTTGAGTGACATATTTATGAACACATTTAAAGAGCATAAATTACATAATTTTCCACCTAGAAGTAAGCATGGGCACTGTTTCTGTTTCTTGTTTCTGCTTTCAAAAACCTGTTTCTGCTCTGTTTATACAAAAAAAAAAAAAAAAACAGAAGAGAAACATATTACTTTTTTCTGTTCTGTTTCTGTTTTTATAATAGTCCTTTTGTCCTGGTTTTGCTTATTTTCTTTCCTGTTTTTCTTCTGTTCCTGATTTCATTTTAATGCTACGAAAAATAACATATTCCGGAATTTCAGACTTACAAAATAGTGCTTTAAATCGTAATTTGAAGTTAATTTGAAATTTTAAATAAGCGTGGTAACACAAATTTATAAAAATCAAGGGGGAAATACATTTTTCCTATATTTACACCTTTGATACAGGGGTAGATCCAGAATCTCCATCAATAAATATTGTTGAGAGGGAGGGGAAGGATTTCAGCAAGATGGAATTATCCAGAATGAATTTTGAGGTGGTGTATATCATGTCGGAAGAAATCTCCACGGGGGAAGATCCCGTTAGGAAAGGGAAGTTTCTTATGTTGGTAGAACCAGATTTACTGGCATTATTTGAAATTAAATTAAAAAAAACTTTATGAAAAAAATAGTTTTTTAAAGAAAAGTAAAGACCATATTAAACTTAAGATCAAAAGAAATATAAACCTGCAATAACTCAAACCCAAAACGAACAGAAATCAAATAGTTCGTGGTAAAGAACTGTAAGTAAGGAGCGACCCGGCTCAATAGTAGTAGAATGCTTATATTGAATTCTACCAGACATATAGCAAATACTATGTTATTCTAACAGACATATAGCAAATACCATGTTATTCTACGATGCCCGCGTACAAACAGGTTTTTCTAGTAGTTACGGATCATCACACTCTTTGCCAAGAGGAATGACGCAGTTTCAAAGTTCACTATCTTTTTGGTGATAAGCCCAAAAAACCAGCACGTCTTGTTTCATTGTTATGCAATTATTTTTGTATATATTTAGGTTCCATATTTGATTCTCCATCAGTTTCGAATCGTTTATACTCGAGATAACATTTTTTGTAAAAAATATTTACATAGAAAAATGGATAATTCTATGCATTTTTTGGTGAGTAAAAAATATTCTCATTATTAAAAAGAAATTGTCATTAAGTTAAGGAAGAAATTCTTTCCTTACACTAGAACTAGGGTATACTTATACACTTAGAAGCATGTTGTTTTTAGGAGCTGAAAAAACATCTAATTCTCTTATAGGTTGAAATTTACGGTGTGATTTTTTTATCGGGATCAATGGGTCTTTTAGATGTTTTTTTTGAAAAAAAGTGCTTAGCTTTTCGATCGGTAATTTGGGATTATAATAAAATGTTGATTTTTTAATGTATTAATTGTTACAAAAGTTTCCTTTTTTATAAAGATCAGTGGTTTTTTTTCTAGGAATGTTTTTGGAAATACTTCCAGGCCAGTCTGCATTTAAAGTGTGATTTTTTTTTATCGGGATAAATGGGTCTTTTTGTTGTTTTTTTGAAAAAAGTGAATTTCTTTTAGTTAAGTAATTTGGGAATTATAATAATATTTTGATTTTTTAATGTATTAATTGTTAAAAAAGCTTCCTTTTTTATAAATATAATTGGAATTTTTTTTTTTTTATCAAGATCAGTTTTTTTTTTTTTAGGGATGTTTTTGAAAATACTTCCAGGCCAGTCAACAGCTGTGTTTTGCTGGAAAGTTTCGAATCGTTTATACTCGAGATAGCATTTTTTGTAAAAAACATTTACATAGAAAAATGGATAATTCTATGAAATTTTTGGTGAGTAAAAAATATTCTCATTATCAAAAAGAAATTGTCATTAAGTTAAGGAAGAAATTATTTCATTAAACTATAACTAAGTGATACTTATACATTTAGAAGCCTGTTGTTTTTAGGAGCTGAAAAAACCTCTAATTCTCTTATAGGTTGAAATTTACGGTGTGATTTTTTATCGGGATCAATGTTTTTTGTTATATCCGTTTTTATATTATCAGATCATTTTAAGCAGAATTGTGTTGCTCGTTGCCATAAAGCCATGGAAGCCATAAAGCCATACAATCGTAATTGAATATGTGAAATGATTACTTTTTGTTATTTGCTCTGTTGCCATTTTACTTTTGTGTGAGAGGGGCGGCTCTTCTGTTTTCGATTTCACATTCTCGCTCGTTTTATTTCTAGCTTTTTAAAGTCTTATTTTATATGCACCTTTTTTATTCTTTTTCGTACAGTTGTTTTGATTTTTTATGCATAATTGCTTATCAGTATTTTTTCTTTTTCTCAAATTGTTTTGCAATTCTACTTTTTTCCATTTTCGCAATATTTGTTGGAACAAATGATCGATGCTGAGAACGTCTTGTAGCTTTGAAGACGGCGTAATTCACAATGACACTTTACTAATACCGAGATTTAAAATACTGCTTTTTAAGTTTGAATTTACAAATACAGTCACGGAAGCATGGACCTAGGGGGGGGGAGGGAGGAGCAGTTTATAAAAGGCCCCCCATCCCTCTATCAAAACCCCTTCTGTTTTCGATTTCACATTCTCGCTCGTTTTATTTCTAGCTTTTTAAAGTCTTATTGTATATGCACCTTTTTTATTCTTTTTCGTACAGTTGTTTTGATTTTTTATGCATAAGTGCTTATCAGTATTTTTTCTTTTTCTCAAATTTTTTTGCATTTCTAATTTTTTACATTTTCGCAATATTTTTTGGAACAAATGATCGATGCTGAGAACGTCTTGTAGCTTTGAAGACGGCGTAATTCACAATGACACTTTACTAATACCGAGATTTAAAATACTGCTTTTTAAGTTTGAATTTACAAATACAGTCACGGAAGTATGGACCTAGGGGGGAGGGAGGACCAGTTTATAAAAGGTCCCCCCATCCCTCTATCAAAACCCCTGATTTTGAAATCAAGATGTTTTTTACACTACTTTAGATGTCTAACATAAACTGAATTATTTTCCAAAAACCCAAAATGCATTTTCGCTAAATTTTTTGTCTTTTTTTTTTTTTTAAGGAAGAAGATACGTTCAATAATCCCCCTTCTGAGAAGAAAACAAGATGCAGCGTGTCTTGTTTCGAGTTTTAACGGGCAAGTTTTTTGATAACTTGATACGTGATTAGGATGGGGAGGGGGGGGGGATTTGCGATTTGGAGGAGATGGGATGATAGTGTACTGTATAATACAGAAGTGATATTTTTGAGCGTATTGTCAATTTAACGAGAATGCTTCACTATAAATAAGGCTATCGTGTTTTACCGAACATTCTTTAGCTCTTTAAGCAATCAAGCTATTCTACTTTTTTCCATTTTCGCAATATTTGTTGGAACAAATGATCGATGCTGAGAACGTCTTGTAGCTTTGAAGACGGCGTAATTCACAATGACACTTTACTAATACCGAGATTTAAAATACTGCTTTTTAAGTTTGAATTTACAAATACAGTCACGGAAGCATGGACCTAGGGGGGAGGGAGGACCAGTTTATAAAAGGCCCCCCCCCATCCCTCTATCAAAACTCCTGATTTTGAAATCAAGATGTTTTTTACACTACTTTAGATGTCTAACATAAACTGAATTATTTTCCAAAAACCCAAAATGCATTTTCGCTAAATTTTTTGTCTTTTTTTTTTTAAAGGAAGAAGAGACGTGCAATAATCCCCCTTCTGAGAAGAAAACAAGATGCAGCGTGTCTTGTTTCAAGTTTTAGCGGGCAAGTTTTTTGATAACTTGATACGTGATTAGGAGGGGGAGGGGGGGATTTGCGATTTGGAGGAGATGGGATGATAGTGTACTGTATAATACAGAAGTGATATTTTTGAGTGTATTGTCAATTTAACGAGAATGCTTCACTATAAATAAGGCTATCGTGTTTTACCGAACATTCTTTAGCTCTTTAAGCTTGCAAGCTACCTACTGAGAAAACTGAAAATAGTTTTATTTTAGGAAGTTGTTGATCAAACCCCCCAGCAAAAGCGAGCAAAGTTGGATGTCACCCCTGACAGCAATGTGAGTCAGTAAAATACATCATGAAAATACCCCCTTGCATATTTTCGAAGATTTGAATGCTAGAAGAAAACAGATAAGAATGCTTATAAAAACACATGAAAAAGATAGACATTCACTTCTATTTAAAGGAAGAGATGTGAGGCGCTATGCTCAGTTAAACAATGCAAGGAAGCATCCTATAGTGTTTTTATGCTAAACTTCCAATTGGTATGTGAATATTTGTTTCTAAAAGCAGTATTTTTTTTTATTTCAAGTAAAATTCGTTGGCTTTTTTAATACTCCCATTACTCAAGGGGTCCATATATTCTTAGAATATAGTTTATATCCTAGCCCCCCGCGATACCGAGAGTTCAATAACACCCCTCGCAATGACTTCCAAGGGTTTTATGACTCCTCCCTACAATGAATTCAGATGGTTTTAAGACTCATCTCACTAGTCATAACTCCATTCAACCTTGAGCGAAGGTATAAAAGTTTGATGAAGTATTTCTTTGCTTAACAACTACATTAATAGGCTCCAAGATGATAGGACTGTTTGACACTGAATTTATCAGTTTGAAAAAATCATCTTGCGGTGTTATATTCGAATGTGCTTTTTTATTATTGTCTATGGATCACGAAGAAATTGACTGTTATCATTGGTTAGTGAACTATAATCTGTTTGAGTATGATAAAAGCTTGTGGAGTACAACATTACGTTACATAAACAGACTGGGATTCTATGATAGAGTGATTACACCACTTAATAATGCTGGTCAGGAACTGAGAAATGTCCAGGAGGAAGTCAGTGAAATTTGCAGCTTTTTCGGAGTTGAAGCACTCTACGTAAAGGGCAATGTACCTACAGATAAAGTTTTAATTCAAAAGTGTGACCCTAGGATTCCGCTTTTCAATCTAGAAGAGTTTAAGTGTCCTAAATTTGAAGGGGGCTATCATCGTCCTGAAGACGAGGTTAGGTTCTTCGCACAGTGGATACCTAAGAACATACCTGATCGGGATAAATCCATAAGACATGTTAAAAACTATCCTATATCATGGGACCATCGTTTATGGATGTTTAAGAGTGAACTCTAAGTACTATTTTTATGTAAACATTTGTTGTTGTTGTTTTTTTTTCTCAAAAAAAAATCTGTTAATACATTTAAGCAATAAATATCTTTCAGCTTAACCCCTTCATGTTCTTTAGAATAGTTCTCTTGTAAGCAAGTAACAAACTCTTTCCTGAACTCACCTCTTGGATACACAATACAGAAATTTTCGTTAAAGAAATTATGAAAAAATCCACTTTTCAATCTAGAAGAGTTTAAGTGTCTTAAATTTAAAGGGGGGCTATCACCGTCCTGAAGACGAGATTAGGTTCTTCGCACAGTGGATACCTAAGAACATACCTGATCGGGATAAATCCATAAGACATGTTAAAAACCAGCCTATATCATGGGACCATCGTTTATGGATGTTTAAGAGTGAACTCTAAGTACTATTTTTATGTAAACATTTGTTGTTGTTGTTTTTTTTTTCTCAAAAAAAAATCTTTTAATACATTTAATAAATAAAAATATTTCATATTAAACCCTTAATGTTATTTATAATAGTTATATTTTAAGCAATTAAAAAACTCTTTCCTGAACTCACCTCTTGGATACACAATACAGAAATTTTGACTCGGTTAAACCACTGTTTGCAATCCATTTCTCCGTTGAGAGGACCTGTTTGAAATCGCGAAGACTAAAAAGTTCAACTTCGATATTTTTGCTATCTGTTAATACATTTAAGCAATAAATATCTTTAAGCTTAATCCCGTCCTTGTTCTTTAGAATAGTTCTATTGTAAGCAAGTAACAAACTCTTTCCTGAAGTCATTATTCAAATCCTAATCACCTATCAAGTTATCAAAAAACTTGTAAAGCAACTAGTCAAACAGGTCCTCTCAACGTTTCCACTTCAATTCAGATTTTTCTCAAAGAGATGAAAAAATTTAAAGTTCTGTTCCAAATATTTTCCTGGAAGAAGAAAAGTTCAACTTTGATTCTGAATTTTCTTAATGAAAATGAAATCATTTATTGCTTAAATGTATTAACAGATAGCAAAAATAACATCAAATAATCTACCAATCGTGAAACTGTCACAAATCCGCATCGATAAATAAATGAAACCCAAAATGAACATACATTCTCAAGAAGTGAAGTTAAAGCAGATAATGGGAAAGTGGAAGAGTTGTAGCCTAAAACAGTCATCCTACAATAAGGTGTTGGAAAAAAAAAAACTCCGTCGCTCCCCCTCCCCCCATCAATTGTAGTTAAAATAATTTTGGAATAAATAATTTTTAAAATTAGAATTTTGACTTTTTCTGCTCTATTTGCTAGATTTCAGACATTTGAATTCTTCTTCCACCAGCGTTGCTCTTTCCTGAAGTCATTATTCAAATCCTAATCACCTATCAAGTTATCAAAAAACTTGTAAAGCAACTAGTCAAACAGGTCCTCTCAACGGAGAAATGGATTGCAAACAGTGGTTTAACCGAGTCAGACTCAAAACGAGCAGAAATTAACATAAGTCGAGCGTGAATTTTAGAATTGGTAATGTTCTATCAGCTTTAATAGCTTGCTCGCTTGCTGTTAGAAAACTCCTGGTTAATACAAAAATCGCGAAGACTAAAAGTTCAACTTCGATATTTTTGCTATCTGTTAATACATTTAAGCAATAAATATCTTTAAGCTTAATCCCGTCCTTGTTCTTTAGAATAGTTCTATTGTAAGCAAGTAACAAACTCTTTCCTGAAGTCATTATTCAAATCCTAATCACCTATCAAGTTATCAAAAAACTTGTAAAGCAACTAGTCAAACAGGTCCTCTCAACGTTTCCACTTCAATTCAGATTTTTCTCAAAGAGATGAAAAAATTTAAAGTTCTGTTCCAAATATTTTCCTGGAAGAAGAAAAGTTCAACTTTGATTCTGAATTTTCTTAATGAAAATGAAATCATTTATTGCTTAAATGTATTAACAGATAGCAAAAATAACATCAAATAATCTACCAATCGTGAAACTGTCACAAATCCGCATCGATAAATAAATAAAACTCAAAATGAACATACATTTTTTTTTGAAGGGGGAGGGAGGGATTTTTCCGGGGAGATGGGGTACCAGATTTACTGGCTTTATTTAGAAATCGATAATACAATAAATTAAAAAAAAGTTTTTTCAATTGAAAGTAAGGAGCAAAATTAAAACTTAGAACGAAGAGACTTATTACGTATCCGAAGGGATCCCCCCTCCAGGGACCACAGGGACCGAAAGCCTACCACGAGTGGGGAAGAGAATTATTACGTATACGAAGGGATCCCCCCCTCCAGGGACCACAGGGACCGACCCCCAACCCCGGGATTGGGGTTAATCTAGGTTCACTTAGACGCGCGCGTCTAAGTGAACCTAGATTAACCCCAACCCCGGGGTTGGGGGTCGGTCCCTGTGGTCCCTGGAGGGGGGGGATCCCCTTCGTATACGTAATAATTCTCTTCCCCACTCGTGGTAGGCTTTCGGTCCCTGTGGTCCCTGGAGGGGGGGATCCCCTTCGTATACGTATTTTGCTCCTTACTTTCAGTTGAAAAAACTTTTTTTAATTTATTGTATTATCGTTTTCCAAATAATGCCAGTAAATCTGGCCCCCATCTCCACGGAAAAATCCCTCCCTCCCCCTTCAAAAAAAAAATGTATGTTCATTATGGGTTTCATTTATTTATCGATGCGGATTTGTGACAGTTTCACGATTGGTAGATTATTTGATGTTATTTTTGCTATCTGTTAATACATTTAAGCAATAAATGATTTCATTTTCATTAAGAAAATTCAGAATCAAAGTTGAACTTTTCTTCTTCCAGGAAAATATTTGGAACAGAACTTTAAATTTTTTCATCTCTTTGAGAAAAATCTGAATTGAAGTGGAAACGTTGAGAGGACCTGTTTGACTAGTTGCTTTACAAGTTTTTTGATAACTTGATAGGTGATTAGGATTTGAATAATGACTTCAGGAAAGAGTTTGTTACTTGCTTACAATAGAACTATTCTAAAGAACAAGGACGGGATTAAGCTTAAAGATATTTATTGCTTAAATGTATTAACAGATAGCAAAAATATCGAAGTTGAACTTTTAGTCTTCGCGATTTTTGTATTAACCAGGAGTTTTCTAACAGCAAGCGAGCAAGCTATTAAAGCTGATAGAACATTACCAATTCTAAAATTCGCGCTCGACTTATGTTAATTTCTGCTCGTTTTGAGTCTGACTCGGTTAAACCACTGTTTGCAATCCATTTCTCCGTTGAGAGGACCTGTTTGACTAGTTGCTTTACAAGTTTTTTGATAACTTGATAGGTGATTAGGATTTGAATAATGACTTCAGGAAAGAGCAACGCTGGTGGAAGAAGAATTCAAATGTCTGAAATCTAGCAAATAGAGCAGAAAAAGTCAAAATTCTAATTTTCAAAATTATTTATTCCAAAATTATTTTAACTACAATTGATGGGGGAGGGGAGCGACGGAGTTTTTTTTTTTCCAACACCTTATTGTAGGATGACTGTTTTAGGCTACAACTCTTCCACTTTCCCATTATCTGCTTTAACTTCACTTCTTGAGAATGTATGTTCATTTTGGGTTTCATTTATTTATCGATGCGGATTTGTGACAGTTTCACGATTGGTAGATTATTTGATGTTATTTTTGCTATCTGTTAATACATTTAAGCAATAAATGATTTCATTTTCATTAAGAAAATTCAGAATCAAAGTTGAACTTTTCTTCTTCCAGGAAAATATTTGGAACAGAACTTTAAATTTTTTCATCTCTTTGAGAAAAATCTGAATTGAAGTGGAAACGTTGAGAGGACCTGTTTGACTAGTTGCTTTACAAGTTTTTTGATAACTTGATAGGTGATTAGGATTTGAATAATGACTTCAGGAAAGAGTTTGTTACTTGCTTACAATAGAACTATTCTAAAGAACAAGGACGGGATTAAGCTTAAAGATATTTATTGCTTAAATGTATTAACAGATAGCAAAAATATCGAAGTTGAACTTTTTAGTCTTCGCGATTTCAAACAGGTCCTCTCAACGGAGAAATGGATTGCAAACAGTGGTTTAACCGAGTCAAAATTTCTGTATTGTGTATCCAAGAAGTGACTTCAGTAAAGATTTTTTTACTTGCTTACAATAGAGCTATTCTAAAGAACTTGAAGGGGTTAAGCTTAAAGATATTTATTGCTTAAATGTATTAACAGATTTTTTTTTTGAGAAAAAAAAACAAAAACAACAAATGTTTACATAAAAATAGTACTTAGAGTTCACTCTTAAACATCCACAAACGGTGGTCCCATGATATAGGATAGTTTTTAACATGTCTTATGGATTTATCCCGATCAGGTATGTTCTTAGGTATCCACTGTGCGAAGAACCTAACCTCGTCTTCCCCTTCAAATTTAGGACACTTAAACTCTTCTAGATTAAAGGTGGATTTTTTCATAATTTCTTTAACGAAAATTTCTGTATTGTGTATCCAAGAGGTGAGTTCAGGAAAGAGTTTGTTACTTGCTTACAATAGAACTATTATAAATAACATGAAGGGGTTAATCTGAAAGATATTTTTTGCTTAAATTTTTTAACATATTTTTTTTTGAGAAAAAAAAAACAACAACAACAAATGTTTACATAAAAATAGTACTTAGAGTTCACTCTTAAACATCCACAAACGATGGTCCCATGATATAGGATAGTTTTTAACATGTCTTATGGATTTATCCCGATCAGGTATGTTCTTAGGTATCCACTGTGCGAAGAACCTAACCTCGTCTTCAGGACGATGATAGCCCCCTTCAAATTTAGGACACTTAAACTCTTCTAGATTGAAAAGTGGAATCCTAGGGTCACACTTTTCAATTAAAACTTTATCTGTGGGTACATTGCCCTTTACGTAGAGCGCTTCAAATCCGAAAAAGCTGCAAATTTCACTGACTTCCTCCTGGACATTTCTCAGTTCCTGACCAGCATTATTAAGTGGTGTAATCACTCTATCATAGAATCCCAGTCTGTTTATGTAACGTAATGTAGTACTCCACAAGCTTTTATCATACTCAAACAGATTATAGTTCACTAACCAATGATAACAGTCAATTTCTTCGAGATCCATAGACAATAATAAAAAAGCACATTCGAATATAACACCGCAAGATGATTTTTTCAAACTGATAAATTCAGTGTCAAACAGTCCTATCATCTTGGAGCCTATTAATGTAGTTGTTAAGCAGAGAAATACTTCATCAAACTTTTATACCTTCGCTCAAGGTTGAATGGAGTTATGACTAGTGAGATGAGTCTTAAAACCATCTGAATTCATTGTAGGGAGGAGTCATAAAACCCTTGGAAGTCATTGCGAGGGGTGTTATTGAACTCTCGGTATCGCGGGGGGCTAGGATATAAACTATATTCTAAGAATATATGGACCCCTTGAGTAATGGGAGTATTAAAAAAGCCAACGAATTTTATTTGAAATCAAAAAAATACTGCTTTTAGAAACGAATATTCACAGACCAATTGGAAGTTTAGCATAAAAACACTATAGGATGCTTCCTTGCATTGTTTAACTGAGCATAGCGCCTCACATCTCTTCCTTTAAATAGAAGTGAATGTCTATCTTTTTCATGTGTTTTTATAAGCATTCTTATCTGTTTTCTTCTAGCATTCAAATCTTCGAAAATATGCAAGGGGGTATTTTCATGATGTATTTTGCTATGACTCACATTGCTGTCAGGGGTGACATCCAACTTTGCTCGCTTTTGCTGGGGGGTTTGATCAACAACTTCCTAAAATAAAACTATTTTCAGTTTTCTCAGTAGGTAGCTTGCAAGCTTAAAGAGCTAAAGAATGTTCGGTAAAACACGATAGCCTTATTTATAGTGAAGCATTCTCGTTAAATTGACAATACGCTCAAAAATATCACTTCTGTATTATACAGTACACTATCATCCCATCTCCTCCAAATCGCAAATCCCCCCTCCCCATCCTAATCACGTATCAAGTTATCAAAAAACTTGCCCGCTAAAACTTGAAACAAGACACGCTGCATCTTGTTTTCTTCTCAGAAGGGGGATTATTGCACGTCTCTTCTTCCTTTAAAAAAAAAAAGACAAAAAATTTAGCGAAAATGCATTTTGGGTTTTTGGAAAATAATTCAGTTTATGTTAGACATCTAAAGTAGTGTAAAAAACATCTTGATTTCAAAATCAGGAGTTTTGATAGAGGGATGGGGGGGGGCCTTTTATAAACTGCTCCTCCCTCCCCCCTAGGTCCATACTTCCGTGACTGTATTTGTAAATTCAAACTTAAAAAGCAGTATTTTTTAAATCTCGGTATTAGTAAAGTCTTATTGTGAATTATGCCGTCTTCAAAGCTACAAGACGTTCTCAACATCGATAATTTATTCCAACAAATATTGCGAAAATGGAAAAAAGTAGAATAGCTTGATTGCTTAAAGAGCTAAAGAATGTTCGGTAAAACACGATAGCCTTATTTATAGTGAAGCATTCTCGTTAAATTGACAATACGCTCAAAAATATCACTTCTGTATTATACAGTACACTATCATCCCATCTCTTCCAAATCGCAAATCCCCCCCCCCCTCCCCATCCTAATCACGTATCAAGTTATCAAAAAACTTGCCCGTTAAAACTCGAAACAAGACACGCTGCATCTTGTTTTCTTCTCAGAAGGGGGATTATTGAACGTCTCTTCTTCCTTAAAAAAAAAAAAAAGACAAAAAATTTAGCGAAAATGCATTTTGGGTTTTTGGAAAATAATTCAGTTTATGTTAGACATCTAAAGTAGTGTAAAAAACATCTTGATTTCAAAATCAGGGGTTTTGATAGAGGGATGGGGGGACCTTTTATAAACTGGTCCTCCCTCCCCCCTAGGTCCATACTTCCGTGACTGTATTTGTAAATTCAAACTTAAAAAGCAGTATTTTAAATCTCGGTATTAGCAAAGTCTTATTGTGAATTATGCCGTCTTCAAAGCTACAAGACGTTCTCAACATCTATAATTTATTCCAACAAATATTGCGAAAATGGAGAAAAGTAGAAATGCAAAACAATTTGAGAAAAAGAAAAAACATTTATAAGCAATTATACATAAAAATCAAAACAATTGGACGAAAAAGAATAAAAAAGGTGCATATAAAATAAGACTTTAAAAAGCTAGAAACAAAACGAGCGAGAATGTGAAATCGAAAACAGAAGGGGTTTTGATAGAGGGATGGGGGGCCTTTTATAAACTGCTCCTCCCTCCCCCCCCCCTAGGTCCATGCTTCCGTGACTGTATTTGTAAATTCAAACTTAAAAAGCAGTATTTTAAATCTCGGTATTAACAAAGTCTTATTGTGAATTACGCCGTCTTCAAAGCTACAAGACGTTCTCAACATCGATAATTTATTCCAACAAATATTGCGAAAATGGAGAAAAGTAGAAATGCAAAACAATTTGAGAAAAAGAAAAAACATTGATAAGCAATTATACATAAAAATCAAAACAATTGGACGAAAAAGAATAAAAAAGGTGCATATAAAATAAGACTTTAAAAAGCTAGAAATAAAACGAGCGAGAATGTGAAATCGAAAACAGAAGAGCCGCCCCTCTCACACAAAAGTAAAATGGCAACAGAGCAAATAACAAAAAGTAATCATTTCACATATTCAATTACGATTGTATGGCTTTATGGCTTCCATGGCTTTATGGCAACGAGCAACACAATTCTGCTTAAAATGATCTGATAATATAAAAACGGATATAACAAAAAACATTGATCCCGATAAAAAATCACACCGTAAATTTCAACCTATAAGAGAATTAGAGGTTTTTTCAGCTCCTAAAAACAACAGGCTTCTAAATGTATAAGTATCCCTTAGTTCTAGTGTAATGAAATAATTTCTTCCTTAACTTAATGACAATTTCTTTTTGATAATGAGAATATTTTTTACTCACCAAAAAATGCATAGAATTATCCATTTTTCTATGTAAATATTTTTTACAAAAAATGTTATCTCGAGTATAAACGATTCGAAACTTTCCAGCAAAACACAGCTTTTGACTGGCCTGTAATTATTTTAAAAAAAATCCCTAAAAAAAAAAAACACTGATCTTGATAAAAAAAAAAAAATGCCAATTATATTGATAAAAAAAGGAAGCTTTTTTAAAAATTAATACATTAAAAAATAAAAATTTTATTATAATCTAAAATTACCTATCTAAAATATAATCACTTTTTTTTCAAAAAAACAACTAAAAGAACCAATGATCAATATAAAAAAATCACACCTTAAATTCATACTGGCCTGTAATTATTTTCAAAAAAATTCCTAGAAAAAAAAAAACACTGATCTTGATAAAAAAGGAAACTTTTGTAACAATTAATAAATTAAAATATCAACATTTTATTATAATACCAAATTAAAGATCGAAAAGCTAAGCACTTTTTTTTTCAAAAAAACATCTAAAAGACCCATTGATCCCGATAAAAAAAAATCACACCGTAAATTTCAACCTATAAGAGAATTAGAGGTTTTTTCAGCTCCTAAAAACAACAGGCTTCTAAGTGTATAAGTATCCCTTAATTCTAGTGTAAGGAAAGAATTTCTTCCTTAACTTAATGACAATTTCTTTTTAATAATGAGAATATTTTTTACTCACCAAAAAATGCATAGAATTATCCATTTTTATATGTAAATATTTTTTACAAAAAATGTTATCTCGAGTATAAACGATTCGAAACTGATGGAGAATCAAATATGGAATCTAAATATATACAAAAATAATTGCATAACAATAAAACAAGACATGCTGGTTTTTTGGGCTTATCACCAAAAAGACAGTGAACTTTGAAACTGCGTCATTCCTCTTGGCAAAGAGTGTGATGACCCGTAACTACTAGAAAAACCTGTTTGGTACGGGGGCGTCGTAGAATAACATGGTATTTGCTATATGTCTGTTAGAATAACATAGTATTTGCTATATGTCTGGTAGAATTCAATATAAGCATTCTACTACTAATAGTAAGTGAAACTCTAAAAAACGAAATTTTTGTTAATGCTAATGAAATTAAACAAAATAGGCCTATGATGAAAATCTAGTAGTTTAGAAACAAATTTGGGCTATATATTTGCACATTAGAGGGGTGGGGGGGGGATAAGGCATAGTATATATTAAATACGTAACCTAACTTAGGTGTTTTTTCCCCTAAACCCAACAAAACAAAAGTTTAAATATAGTAAACGCAATGACAAACCACGCTTTGCGATTCAATTCTCTATTGACTGATACCCGTTTGACTAGTTTCATTTAGCATCTATCTTGCGTGTGTAACAGCTAATTGACAATTGCTGATGATATATATATTATTCTTTACATAACAACCTCACACCAACCCTTTGGTTTGGTTGGACATAATATCACGTTATATACAAAGCTTGATCTTTTTATATGGAATTATGAACAGCTGATATTGAACAATATATGAAACTGTAAAAATGAGCCATTTTTGCTTATATCTAAGCATTAGCATCGAGGAGGGGGGTGAGTTAGTTGAGCCGGAATTTTTGATTTTATGCTAGACTTTTTCCAAATATCATGGTCCCTTTTTTGTCATTATACCCCCCTCCCCATCTGAGGTCCCACATATAAATTCTTTCGTGTTCTTTCATATTGTAAAGTAACAGTTTCATTGGTTGATCTTTTTTTAATATATTCCTAGGGCTATATCCCGGACCATCAGAGGGTGGGTGTATTTTCAGAAAAGGGGCCATGACATTTGGAAATAGTATCAAATAAAGAATTTAATGGTACTGCTTGTTTGTTAAGCATGTTCTCTTCAGAAAAGGACAATCACTAAATATTTGGCTATAGAAAAAGACAACTAGACTAATGCCCATTTTTATGAAGAAGATAAACAGTCTTGCATCTGTATAGGGTAGGCTTACAGGCTACTTAAAAATTTATTCATAGGGACCATGCAGGCTGGACTGGAGCCCGAACCCCCTCAAAATGTAAATTTCTTCGAATTTCTCGGCATTTTTTTATTAAATTCTAGGTTTTTTATTATCCCCCCTAATTTTTATTAATTAAATCATTTCCAGTTCATTTTTATAAACTTCACTGATCTTTTGTTTCTATCTTCCATTAATTTCTTTGCCACACGATTTTTTTTTATTTTTGAATTAGTTTTCAGCCATCTTTGAATCTTCAGTTACTTCCCACTTTTATCAGTATAGCACAACGGTAAGAGCACTTTCTGAGGCTGTGTTAACTTAATTTGTAATCTTGGATGAGATATTATATTTTTTTTCTAATTGAAAAATTAAAATACTTAAAACCTTTTTTTCCAGAATCTATAAAAAGAAGTGAAAATTCGGGGCAAAAAATCGATTCGTTTTCGATTCTGCATAATTTGATCTTTTTTTATTGGTTTTCCTAAGTTCATCGACTTTTTCCGTTTATGTATTTAAAACCTAGGCAAATTTGGTATTTATGTTACGTAAAATCCAATGATTATTGTGCCCCTCAATTTCGATTATATTCATATATTCTTGAGAAAAAAAAAATAATTCTCTACTTTTTAGTCCATTTTGAAAATGATTTTAATTTTTTTTTTTTTTTTTATTGTTTGACTTCCTCGCCTAAGAATTCCTTGTACGTGCAAGGACTAGTGAGACCCATCAAAACAGCTTTAGGATAACATTCTTGGGGTTGAATTCTGTGAACTATCCTTTTATTTCTTGCTTTCTTTTGGTTGGGAGTTACGATTCAAATTACAAACGGAAAAATGCATTTTATGTAAAAATAACTGCTGTTTTGTATACGAACTTAATACAACGATTTAAATATTTTTTGTTTTATAAAAAAAAAAAAAAAACTCTGTCACTCGGAATTGCTCAAATGTTCATTTTAGAGCAATGCAAATTTGAAGTTTGAGGAGGTGAGACTGAGACCAAGCCAGTCTAAAATATTAGACGGAAAGGGAGCGATTAAAAAGGATTTTTTGGGTGTTTTTAAGAAGCTGGATTTATTAAGATCGTTTTTATTGAACTTTAACAAAAAAAAATCTAATTCGTTTTCTTCTTTTCTTCAAAACTTTAAAGTGTCATGTGTTTATTGAGTTGCCTTTTAATTTGTACGTATTACTCATCAACTTTTGATTTAAAACACCAATAATGCCAATTAAAAACAACCACAACAAATTAAGCAAAATAGAAGCCTGGGGTTATATACACGCTTCGAGAGAGGGGGTGTGTGTTTCTGTTATGCAGATAAACTGGAAGCAGCACTTACAGTTGAATATATAGAAATTTTCTGAAAGTAAAGAAGCACGAACTGTTATTATTATATACTTTTTTAAAACCTTTTAAAAGTTTGAGGAAGGATTTTTAATAAGATTACGTAAAAATATATTTTTCAAATTATACAGGCAACAAATTTCCTTTCCCCCCTTTAAGTACGGCTTTTGATAGTAAAGTTAAGGCACCCCGCCTTGAAAAGAGACTTTCCTATCAAAAGTTACGAAAAGGTTACGTTTTTAAGAGTTGGAGGTTACGAAATTTTTTGGTCTGGTGGCAACCTGCTAAAACTTCCCTTAGAATGTTTCTCCATGTAAAATTTAGTCTACATAATTTAATTATGTATAGGTAAATTCGCAAATGTTAAATTTCGCCTCGGAGGTTCACCCTTGGAAACTCCTCTTCCATGGAGAATTCCCCCCTAGAAAGAAATATGTTTAGTTCACTAAAACAAAAATATACGTAAGATATTGGGACATTTCAGACCTCATAACCCTTTCCTCCAGGGACTGTTCGGGTCATGTTACCCCCAAAGGCACAGGTTTTTGGGCTTTTCAACTTTATGGTATCCGTGATCTTTGCTGTCTCTAAAAAAAAAAATGTAAAATTCCAAATATCTGCAGATTAGAGCTTGAAACCTCAAGAGAAGGGTTTCTGATACACTGAATCTGATGATATGACTTTCTTTAAGATTCATTGACTTTTTGGATGTACTTTTACTATTTTTCAAAATCTTGCAAATTTTCTCAGGCTCGTAGCTCTTGATGGTTAACAGAAAACTGAATTAATTTTATTTATTTGGAATCAGTGCAAAAAACACAAATTTTAATACACTAACTCTAGTTTTAAACTTGTTTTTTTTTATTTAACTTCTGGTCGAGTTTCAGAAATATCAGGAAATTCATCCCCTCCCTGTAAAACCTCCCAAAAAAAATTATTCCATATAAAGTTCCTCCCACGTAAAATTCTTCAGCCCGAAAATTATCGCCAGACAATTCTACCTCGCTCCGAATTCCCCCCGGAAACTTTTTGTTTAAGATTCCGCCTTTGAAATACAGCTTGGCATATTTTCATTTGAAGAAACACATGTTTTTATTTAATTTTTTTTCCTTTAATTTCTGATTTGAAGGTTGTGGGGAAATCCCCCTGCGTGGAAATTTTTATAGAAGTCACCCTCTCCATTTTGATTGTTTCTCCTGGCGAAAATTTCCCATGAAAATTTTTCTTGCTGATAATTCCCCTATAGAGATTTTCTCCCGTGGGAAATGAGTTATATAAAAAAAAACGGAAAATTTCAGTTCCGCCAAAAACTTCCCCATCAAATTCCCCCAAAGCATCTCCACATGTAAAATGGGGTTACTAGCGAGAAAGTAAGATGTCGGTATACTTCCTTCTAAACAAATAAAATAAAAAAGAGTAAAAAATAGTATAAAAAATTGGTAAATTGTCCTTTCCTTTATAACATCTCTGATTTAATATTCCAAATGCCTTTCCTTATTGAAATTAATGAATTACTTATAAGATTCATAGCGTTTCTAAGAACTCTTGAGACCATAATATATTTTCAATATATTTTCGATTCAATAATTTATTTTCACCCCAGAGTGGAGTTACTTGCAGCAAAAGGAAAACCAAACCAATTTTAAAATTTTCAGGTATTTCTCCGGTTTGAATTAAAAAATAAATATTATTGCTCAGGCATCATAAATAGTTTAGAAGTTTGCAGTTAAATAAAATTATTTTATTTAAAATTTTCAGGAATAATTCTAGTTTCAGTTGAAAAATCAGATTTTGTTTTTTTGCAAAAGAACGTAAAAAATTACTGCATTTTACATACATCTGTCTACAAGCTTTTTATAATGGTAAAAGTTCTTTTTAAAAATATTAATTTTATGTTGAATATTTTTTGTTCATTACAAAAGCACATAGATATGACAAATTCCTGCTGTTAATAACATCGGACAAACATAGCTCTCTTAAGCTAAGTTTTCTGCTATTCCCCAATTTTCCACCTCCCCAGCGAGTGAAAATGCTCGGTTCTCTTAAGTGGAACTCAATTTTGATGTCTTCAGATGTTAATTCAATTCTCAGTTCCGTGCTGTATTTTAGTTTTTCAGGATCGGTGTCTGATTCAGTTGTATATTTCAGTTTTCCGGCTTTCACTTTAACAAATGTTGGCTGCTTCCTAATATCAAGTTTTCCTTAAAGAATATTTATTATATATATCATTGTTCAAGTATATTACTAATTTAACTAATAGAATGACGTAACAAGTCACTTAAAACAGTAATATTTTCAAAATTATTTAAAACATTTTGGTAATTTTTCTACAATCAATTCAAAAAATTAAGTTGCTACTTAGACACCATAAATATTTTTGCAATTTATATAAAAACATTAGAGATTCTGAACTGAAAACTAAATGATCTTAGAGTTTTTGGTTTTTCTACAGCATTATAAAAAGTTATGCTATTATCTGGAGTTATTGGCTATAGTTTTGTTACTATGTCATGTGTTCGTCTCTTACTAAGTTATAATAAAAAACAAAACTAATTTTTAAATTTTCAGATATTTTTCTATTTTGAAATAAAAAATAAAAATTATTGCTCGGCTACCGTAAATATTTTTGCAATTTACATAATGAACTGAAAACTAAGATAAAATAAAAATTGAGATTCTTTTCTACGGAAATATAGCACAAAAAATGCGCACTTTAGAAGTTGAGCAAAAAAAAGTTTGGTTCAAGGAGACAATGATAACTTTGAAGTGAGAGATGAAATAAAACTTTCGTTGATTAAATCGGAAAAAAAACTAATTTGGAAATTTTCAGGTATTTTTCTAGTTAGAATTAAAAATTTAATATTGTTGCTAAGACACCATAAATATTTTAAAGTTTACATAATAACCTTCGCGATTCTGAACTTAAAACTAAAATCCGGGTTGCAGCGGTAGCTAGCAACCTAGTAAGAGACGATCACGTCCAATGTTAAGAAATATAAAAACCCATAGTTCCTAACAAAGGAGTCAGATCAAAACAAAAAGTACACCATTAGAACCGCCTTGTCCGAAACCCCTGTATAGGAAACTTTCTGTCCCTTGGCTTGAACAGCAAGGGAAATATATTGGCTTGAAAATCAAGAAAATTGACTTTAACCACGTTAATCTCCCCAAACGGGATATTTTTTTCTCTTTTCTTTTTCTCTTTTCCACAGATAGCTTGGCACTGGAACATCGTAAAGGGTTGTTCAATAGCTCATTTTAAAGGAAATTAATTGGGTTAAAAACCTTTTGTAACTAAAATAAATTATTTCTAAAAGAGAATAAATTTTTCCACCAAAAACTGCATTTTTGATGTCTTTTCACACTGCAATCTTTCAAACATAATCGTATACCAGCGGTAAGATTTGAACCCACGCCTCCGAAGAGACTGGTGGCTAACACCAGTGTCTTGGACCACTCGGCCAGGCTGCCTCTCATAAATAAATATATATGTGAATTTGGGTTGCAGCAGTAGCTAGCAACCTAGTATCCGGGTTGCAGCGGTAGCTAGCAACCTAGTATGAGACGATCACGTCCAATGTTAAGAAATATAAAAACCCATAGTTCTTAAAAAAAGAGTCAGATCAAAACAAAAAGTACACCATTAGAACCGCCTTGTCCGAAACCCCTGCATAGTAAAATTTCTGTCCCTTGGCTTGAACAGCAAGGGAAATATATTGGCTTTAACATCAAGAAAAGTGGCAGCTACTACAACATTCTGCCTAAACGGGATATTTTTTTCTTTTTTTTTTCTTTTTTTTTTCTTTTGTATCCAGAGACAGCTTGGCACTGGAACATCGTAGAGGGTTGTTCAATAGCTCATTTTAAAGGAAATTAATTGGGTTAAAAATCTATAGTAACTAAAATAAATTATTTATAAAAGAGAATAAATTTTTCCACCAAAAACTGCATTTTGATGTCTTTTCACACTGCAGTCTTTCAAACATAATCGTATACCAGCGGTAAGAATTGAACCCACGCCTCTGAAGAGACTGGTGGCTAACACCAGTGCCTTGGACCACTCGGCCAGGCTGCCTCTCATAAATAAATATATATGTGAATTTGGGTTGCAGCAGTAGCTAGCAACCTAGTAAGAGACGATCAGTCCAAAGCTAAGAAATATAAAAACCCAAAACTCCTAAAAATAGAGTCAGATCAAAACAAAAGTACATCATTAGAAATACCTTGTCTGAAACCCTACTAGATAAATAATGAACGTCATCATAGTTTTATATTAGAGTTATGACGTGAATAGAGTGACGTCATAATTAGTATATAAGGAAAGTCAAAACTGAAAATTCTCTCATTCTTGATTAGAATAATGGTTAGATCAAAGCAGGCTATACGCAAGTTGAAGAAAGAGTACTACACAAACAACAGATATAGTAATAACAGTAATTACATTAAAAGACGATCATTGGAATAAAAAGTTATTGCTTGCATTGGACTTAGTTAGCTACTTGATCGTTTGAGGTTCGTCTCTTACTATTTCAAAGAAGAAAAAGCCGTAGGCTTTTTCCTGTTTGTAATATCCGGGTTGCAGCGGTAGCTAGCAACCTAGTAAGAGACGATCACGTCCAATGTTAAGAAATATAAAAACCCATAGTTCTTAAAAAAAGAGTCAGATCAAAACAAATATAATAAAGAACGACCTCTCGCCTATAATAAATTTTATACGCCACTTAATTATAGTATAAGTTAGTAATTCAACAGATAGCATGGCACTGGAACATCGTAAAGAGTTGTTCAATGGCTAATTTTGAAGGAAATTAATGGGGTTAAAAACCATTTGTAATTATAGAAAAGATAGAATAACTGAAAAATGAATCATGCTTGCTGTCGTAGATGCAACTTAGTAAAAGATGAGCACGTAAATGATGATTATATAATTTTCATCGGATATACCTGACACCTAGTAAAGAACAAACCACGACATATAGTAACTAAAAGTTAAGGTAATACAAGCATATTGTGAGAAGTTATTTGTCTGGGGAATTATAATAAAGAACGACCTCTTGCCTATACTAAATTTTATAGGCCACTTAACTATAGTATAGGCTAGTACAGTTATTATATTTAAGGTCAATATATTAATCCGGATTGCAGCGGTAGCTAGCAACCTAGTAAGAGACGATCACGTCCAATGTTAAGAAATATAAAAACCCATAGTTCCTAAAAAAGGAGTCAGATCAAATTCAAAAGTACACCATTAGAACCGCCTTGTCTGAAACCCCTGTATAGTAAACTTTCTGTCCCTTGGCTTGAACAGCAAGGGAAAAATATTGGCTTGAAAATCAAGAAAAGTGGCAGCTACTACAACATTCTGCCTAAACGGGATATTTTTTTCTTTCTTTTTTCTTTCTTTTCCAGAGATAGCTTGGCACTGGAACATCGTAGAGAGTTGTTCAATGGCTCATTTTAAAGGAATTATAATAAAGATCGAACTCTTTCCTATACTAACTTGCATAGGTAACTTCACTATAGTTAAGATTACAGTATTTATATTATACATCATTATAAATTATAAAAGGTTCGAATTTTCGAAGATTATAGAGTTAAAAAGTTTCCCACACCGGAAATCGAACCCGGGCCTGTTAAGTGAAAGTTAACTATCCTAGACACTAGACCATATGGGACCATAAAGAAGTATAATTTAAGAACCATATGCATATTATTATTTCACTATACCAATTATAATAAGGCCAAAACAAAATCGTCGACTTGCAACCTTACTTTTGACACATCAGTTAAATCTTCATCAGACTTTAAAAATGTTTTGCTAGTATAAATTGACGGATCCAGTTGTATTTGATCTACACTACATATAAAATCACAAGTCGATTATAATAAAGAACGACCTTTTGCCTATACTAAATTTTATACGCCACTTAATCATAGTATAGTTATAATAAAGAACGACACCTAGCCCATTTTAAATGAAACATAAATAGGGATTATGTAATTTCCATCAGTATCATGGCTGTAGAGACGGCTGATACCTAGTAAAGAACAAACCATTACAGTAAAGAATATTTCATGTTAAAGATTGATCAATGATGCCATAATCATAGTTTGTAGCCATACAATTACATTAAAGAACGAACTTTAGTCCATAGTTTATACTAAAGGACGATCATTAGAAAAGCACACCATTGCATATATTGGACTGAGTTAGTTTTTAGTTTTTATAGTATAGGTTAGTGATTTAACAGATAGCATGGCACTGGGACATCGTAGAGAGTTGTTGAATGACTCATTTTAAAGGAAATTAATTGGGTTAAGAATCTTTTGTAGTTAAAACAAATTATTTTTATTACATTAAGAAATTTTAATTATCATCATAAGTAAAAATTTCCCACACAGAAATTGATTATAATAAAGAACGACCTCTTGCTTATTCTAAGTTTTATACGCCACATAATTATACTATAGGTTAGTAATTCCACATTTAGCTTGGCACTGGTAAAGTATCCGGGTTGCAGCGGTAGCTAGCAACTTAGTAAGAGACGATCACGTCCAATGTTAAGAAATATAAAAACCCATAGTTCCTAACAGAGGAGTCAGATCAAATTAAAAAGTACACCATTAGAACCGCCTTGTCCGAAACCCCTGTATAAGAAACTTTCTGTCCCTTGGCTTGAACAGCAAGGGAAATATATTGGCATGAAAATCAAGAAAATTGACTTTAACCACGTTATTCTCCCCAAACGGGATATTTTTTTCTTTTTTTCTTTTTCTTTTTCTTTTCCACAGATAGCTTGGCACTGGAACATCGTAGAGGGTTGTTCAATAGCTCATTTTAAAGGAAATTAATTGGGTTAAAAACCTTTTGTAACTAAAATAAATTATTTCTAAAAGAGAATAAATTTTTCCACCAAAAACTGCATTTTGATGTCTTTTCACACTGCAGTCTTTCAAACATAATTATAATAAAGATCCAACTCTTGCCTATACTAACTGGTATGGGTCGCTTAACTATAGTGTAGGATTGTAAAGTTATATTTAAAGTCAACAAATTAAAAATTCTCTACAACTGGGAATCGAACCCTGATGGCCCTCGTGACAAGCGGTTATGTTTACCATTGTACTATTGGATACTCATGATGAATATGTTACATATAAGACATGATAAAAATGGTTAACTTACTAAGAAAATTAAATAAGGAATCGGTCTGGTTAATTATAAATGGGGATTATGTAAGTTTCATCGATAGCATGGCTGTAGAGATGGCCAAAACCTAGTAAAGAATAAATCGTGGCACATATTGGGTTTAGTTTGATCCGGGTTGCAGCGGTAGCTAGCAACCTAGTAAGAGACGATCACGTCCAATGTTAAGAAATATAAAAACCCATAGTTCCTAAAAAAGGAGTCAGATCAAAACAAAAAGTACACCATTAGAACTGCCTTGTCCGAAACCCCTGTATAGGAAACTTTCTGTCCCTTGGTTTGAACATTTTTACATTAAAAGACGATCACTGAAATAACAAACCATTCCATACATTGGACTTAGTTAGCTACTTGATTGTTTGAGTTTCGTCTCTTACTATTTAAAAGAAGAAAAAGCCGTAGGCTTTTTCCTGTTTGTATTTATAGTTAAAAAATGAACTCAAGTCCAAAGAAACTGAACACTGTGGTTCATTTCCGGGTTGCAGTGGTAGCTAGCAACCTAGTAAGAGACGATCACGTCCAATGTTAAGAAATAAAAAAAACCATAGTTCCTAAAAAAGGAGTCAGATCAAAACAAAAAGTACACCATTAGAACCGCCTTGTCCGAAACCCCTGTATAGGAAACTTTCTGTCCCTTGGCTTGAACAGCAAGGGAAATATATTGGTTTGAAAATCAAGAAAGATGGTAGCTACTACAACATTCTGCCTAAACGGGATATTTTTTCTTTCTTTCTTTTGTTTCCAGAGATAGCTTGGCACTGGAACATCGTAGAAAGTTGTTCAATGGCTCATTTTAAAGGAAATGAATTGGGTTAAAAAGCTTTTCCGGGTTGCAGCGGTAGCTAGCAACCTAGTAAGAGACGATCACGTCCAATGTTAAGAAATATAAAAACCCATAGCTCCTAAAAAAGGAGTCAGATCAAAACAAAAAGTACACCATTAGAACCGCCTTGTCCGAAACCCCTGTATAGGAAACTTTCTGTCCCTTGGCTTGAACAGCAATGGAAATATATTGGCTTGAAAATCAAGAAAATTGACTTTAACCACGTTATTCTCGTCAAAAGGGATATTTTTTTCTTTTTACAGTAAAGAACGATCTCTCTCCCATAGTAACTGATATGTCCGGGTTGCAGCGGTAGCTAGCAACCTAGTAAGAGACGATCACGTCCAATGTTAAGAAATATAAAAACCCATAGCTCCTAAAAAAGGAGTCAGATCAAAACAAAAAGTACACCATTAGAATCGCCTTGTCCGAAACCCCTGCATAGTAAAATTTCTGTCCCTTGGCTTGAACAGCAAGGGAAATATATTGGCTTGAAAATCAAGAAAAGTGGCAGCTACTACAACATTCTGCCTAAACGGGATATTTTTTTCTTTTTTCTTTTTTTTTCTTTTTTTGTATCCATAGATAGCTTGGCACTGGAACATCGTAGAGGGTTGTTCAATAGCTCATTTTAAAGGAAATTAATTGGGTTAAAAATCTATAGTAACTAAAATAAATTATTTATAAAAGAGAATAAATTTTTCTACCAAAAACTGCATTTTGATGTCTTTTCACACTGCAGTCTTTCAAACATAATCGTATACCAGCGGTATTATAATAAAGATCGAACTCTTCCCCATACTAACTTGCATAGGCAACTTCACTATAGTTAACATTACAGTATTTATATTATACATCATTATAAATTATAAAAGGTTCAAATGTTCGAAGATTATAGAGTTAAAAATTTTCCCACACCGGGAATCGAACCCTGGCCTGTTAAGTGAAAGTTAACTATCCTAGGCACTAAACCATATGGGACCATTAAGAAGTATGATTTAAGAGCCATATGCATATTATTATTTCACCATACCAATTATAATAAGGCCAAAACAAAATCGTCGACTTGCAACCTTACTTTTGACACATTAGTTAAATCTTCATCAGACTTAAAAAATGTTTTGCTAGTTTTACATGAAAGAACGAACCTTAGCCCATAGTAGCAGAAATAAGAATATCTAGGTTGCAGCGGTAGTTAGCAACCTATTACACAATCCAGGTTTAAGTGGTAGCTAGCAACCTAGTAAGAAACTTCAAATTAAAAGATGATCATTAGAAAAACAAACAATTGCTTATATTGGACTTAGTTAGCTGCCTGATTCTTTGAGCTTTTATAATAAACAACGACCTCTTGCCTCTACTAAATTTTATAGGCGACTTAACTATAGTGTAGGCTAGTACAGTTATATTTAAGGCCAATATATTAAAATTTTCCATTAAAAGACGACCATTGGAATAAAAACCCATTACATATATTTGATTTAGTTATCCGGGTTGCAGCGGTAGGAGATAAGATATTTATTTCCAAAAAAATTGCTATCAAAAGCCCACAAAGGGCCGAATTCGGACTTTGGAGTCGACAACAAATAAATCGTTAGACTAAAAATGCAAAGAACGACAACAAAATACAGAAAACCATAATGAACATCATTTAAAAGTCAATAATTAAAACTGTAAAAAGTCAATTAAAACATTAAAAAAAACAAAAATTGGTCAAAATAAACTTAGAGCGAGACATAAATGCATTAAAAACTGGTCAAACCAAACTTAGAACGAGACATAAATGCATTTAAATTAAAAGGGATACTAAGAAAGCGTCAGCAATTAAAATACAGTAAATCAATAAAAGAGTTTAAAACAATAAAAAAAAAGGGGGGAAAGGGTCAAGAAAGGGGGGGGGGGCAAGCAAAAGAGTGCAAGAACCTGGGCAGTACCACCAGCTAATAAACAAAAAGGAGGGAAAAAAAGATTACAATAATTACATTAAAAGACGATCATTGGAATAAAAAGTTATTGCATGCATTGGACTTAGTTAGCTACTTGATCGTTTGAGGTTCGTCTCTTACTATTTCAAAGAAGAAAAAGCCGTAGGCTTTTTCCTGTTTGTAATATTTTACTGTTTGTTATCAGGGTTACAGCGGTATTACATAAAGGATATAATAAAGAACGACCTTTTGCCTATGCTAAATTTTATACACCACTTAATTATAATATAGGTTAGTAATTTAACAGATAGCTTGGGACTGGAACATCGTAGAGAGTTTTACAATAAAGAACGACACCTTGCCCATGTTAACTAAAACATAAATAGGGATCATATAATTTCCATCAGTATCATGGCTGTAGAGATGGCTGAAACCTAGTTACAATAAAAGACGATCATTGGAATAACAAACAATTGCATACATTGGAATTAGCTAGCTACTTGATTGCTTGAGACTCGTCTCTTACTATTTCAAAGAAGAAAAAGCCGTAGGCTTTTTCCTGTGTGTAAACAGTTTATTATCATAGACAGCGCGCTAGCACTGCCTGAGTAAAGAGCGATGTGGGCACCATATTTCCGGGTTGCAGCGGTAGCTAGCAACCTAGTAAGAGACGATCACGTCCAATGTTAAGAAATGTAAAAACCCATAGTTCCTAATTACATTAAAAGACGATCATTGGAATAACAAACCATTGCTGACATTGGACTTAGTTAGATACTTGATTGTTTGAAGTTCGTGTCTTACTCTTTCAATGAAGAAAAAGCCATAGGCTTTTTCCTGTTTGTAATCATATAGCATATAAAAAACGCTAGCTGCAACTGACGTCATTACATAAAAGCTTGATTTAGCTCATTAAAACGTAGTCCGGGTTGCAGCGGTAGCTAGCAACCTAGTAAGAGACGATCACGTCCAATGTTAAGAAATATAAAAACCCATAGTTCCTAACAAAGGAGTCAGATCAAAACAAAAAGTACACCATTAGAACCGCCTTGTCCGAAACCCCTGTATAGGAAACTTTTGGTCCCTTGGCTTGAACAGCAAGGGAAATATATTGGCTTGAAAATCAAGAAAAGTGGCAGCTACTACAACATTCTGCCTAAACGGGATATTTTTTTCTTTCTTTTTTTCTTTTCCACTTATAGCTTGGCACTGGAACATCGTAGAGGGTTGTTCAATAGCTCATTTTAAAGTAAATTAATTGGGTTAAAAACCTTTTGTAACTAAAATAAATTATTTCTAAAAGATAATAAATTTTTCCACCAAAAACTGCATTTTTGATGTCTTTTCACACTGCAGTCTTTCAAACATAATCGTATACCAGCGGTAAGATTTGCACCCACGCCTCCGAAGAGACTGGTGGCTAACACCAGTGCCTTGGACCACTCGGCCAGGCTGCCTCTCATAAATAACTATATATGTGAATCTGGGTTGCAGCAGTAGCTAGCAATCTAGTAAGAGAAGATCAGTCCAATGATAAGAAATATAACAAAACTCCTAAAAATACAGTCAAATCAAAACAAAATTACATCATTAGAATTACCTTGTCTGAAACCCTACTAGATAAATAATGAATGTCGTCATAGTTTTATATTAGAGCTATGACGTGAATAGAAAAACACGAAATTATATTGTTGTTTCTGAAGACGTCACGAAATAATATCATTGCGCTATGAAGTCATCATGAAATTTACAGTAAAGAACGATCTCTCGCCCATAGTAACTGATATACGGGGGTCCAGGGGTAGCTATTTATCCGGGTTGCAGCGGTAGCTAGCAACCTAGTAAGAGACGATCACGTCCAATGGTAAGAAATATAAAAATCCATAGTTCCTAACAAAGGAATCAGATCAAATTCAAAAGTACACCATTAGAACCGCCTTGTCCGAAACCCCCTGTATAGGAAACTTTCTGTCCCTTGGCTTGAAACAGCAACGGAAATATATTGGCTTGAATATCAAGAAAAGTGGCAGCTATTACAACATTCTGCCTAAACGGGATATTTTTTTTTCTCTTTTCTTCTTTTCCAGAGATAGCTTGGCACTGGAACATCGTAGAGAGTTGTTCAATGGCTCATTTTAAAGGAAATTAATTGGGTTAAAAACCTATAGTAACTAAAATAAATTATTTCTAAAAGAGAATAAATTTTTTTACCCAAAACTGCATTTTTGATGTCTTTTCACACTGCAGTCTTTCAAACATAATCGTATAACAGCGATAAGATTTGAACCCACGCCTCCGAAGAGACTGGTGGCTAACACCAGTGCCTTGGACCCCTCGGCCAGGCTGCCTCTCATAAATAATTTATAATAAAGAATGACCTCTTGCCTATACTAAATTTTATACGCCACTTAATTATAGTTTAGGTTAGTAATTCAACAGATAGCTTCGCACTGGAACATCGTAGAGAGTTGTTCAATGGTTCATTTTAAAGGAAATTAATGGGGTTAAAAACTTTCTGTAATTAAAACAAATTATTTTTATTACAATTACATTAAAGGAAGAGCTATATCCCATAGTAACTGGAATCCGGGTTGCAAAAGTAGCTTGTAACCTATCCGGTTTGTAACCTAGCAACTTAGTAAGAGACGATTAGGCCCCACAGACAAAATGAAATAGTTACATTAAAGAACGATCATTGGAATAAAAAACTATTGCCTACATTGGACTTAGTTAGCTACTTGATCGTTTGAGGTTCGTCTCTTACTATTTCAAAGAAGAAAAAGCCTTAGGCTTTTTTCTGTTTGTAATTAGGTGTATATTCTATATTGTTACTAAGGCATCTGGTTACTAAGGGAAATATATTGGCTTGAAAATCAAGAAAATTGACTTTAACCACGTTATTTTCCACAAAGGGCATATTTTTTTATAATTATAATAAAGAACGACCTTTTGCCTATATTAAGTTATATTACAGTTTTTATATTTAGATAGGAGGCAGCTAAACTGAGTTTCTTCTAAACTTTAATAACTGTAAGAGACAAGAAAAACGCATCAAAACTGAACCTTTTTTTCTTTTCTTGAAGCAAACAAAGAAGAAGAAAAAAAACGAAAACAAGACAAGAATAAATGAATGAAGGGAAAAAAAGAGAAACATTTCCTCATTTACTTTTAGCTATTGTGGAACAAAATAAAACTCAAATAACAAAGTACTATTGTGATCTCTCGTCCTATAATAAAGAACGACCTCTTGCCTATACTAAATTTTATACGCCACTTACTTATAGTATAGGTTAGTAATTCCACAGATAGCTTGGCATTGAAACATTGTAGAGAGTTGTTCAATAACTTATTTTAAAGGAAATTAATGGGGTTAAGAACTTTTTGTAATCACAACAAATTATTTTTAAAATTGAATAATTTTTTTTACGAAATCCGGGTTGCAGCAGTAGCTAGCAACCTAGTAAGAGACGATCACGTCCAATGTTAAGAAATATAAAAACCCAATGTTCCTAAAAAAGGAGTCAGATCAAAACAAAAAGTACACCATTAGAACCGCCTTTTCCGAAACCCCTTTATAGGAAACTTTCTGTCCCTTGGCTTGAACAGAAAGGGAAATATATTGGCTTGAAAATCAAGAAAAGTGGCAGCTACTACAACATTCTTCCGAAACGGGATATTTTTTTCTTTTTTTTTTCTTTGTTTCCAGAGATAGCTTGGCACTGGAACATCGTAGAGGGTTGTTCAATAGCTCATTTTAAAGGAAATTAATTGGGTTAAAAACATTTTGTAACTAAAATAAATTATTTCTAAAAGAGAATAAATTTTTCCACCAAAAATTATCACTTAAGATCCATGTCACAGGGGTAGCTAGCAACATAACAAGAGAGGATCACGTCTAATACTAAGAAAAGTAATATTTCCGGGTTGCAAGGTAGCTAGTTAAATAAAGGCTCGATCATCGAATTCAAGCTGAAACTAAGTGAAGGACAATTATGCCTCAATATATTCACAGTGATGTATAAGATTTCCCATTACATCTGTAAACTTTTCCATAGTTGCCGGTTCATACCTTGGAAGCTTTTCACTAAACATACAACATTTCTTTTGGATATTACTATGAAGTTTTGCGAAAGCATCTCTAACTGACTTTTCAACAAAATCTATTCTTTCAGAGATTATCCGGGTTGCAGCGGTAGCTAGCAACCTAGTAAGAGACGATCAGGTCCAATGTTAAGAAATATAAAAACCCCTAACTCCTAAACACAGAGTCAGATCAAAACAAAAAGTACACCATTAGAACCGCCTTGTCTGAAACCCCTATAAAGGAAACTTACCGCCCTGCGGCTTGAATAACAAAGAAAATATATTGGCTTGATAATCAAGAAAATTGACTTTAACCACGTTATTCTCCACAAACGGGATATTTTTTTCTTTCTTTTCCACAGATAGCTTAGCACTGGAACATCGTAGAGAGTTGTTCAATGGCTCATTTTAAAGGAAATCTCTAGATCTAGCGCTATGTGTACTTAATTTTTTTTTTTAAACTAATTTTTTTTTACGAAAAACTTAATTTTTTATATACAATATTAATCAATGACGTCATAGTCTTTGGATGTAGTTAGTACATAAAGTCTGGATCATCGAATTAAAGCTGAAACTAAGTAAAGAACATATAATAAAGATCAAACTCTTCCCTATACGAACTTGCATAAGCAACTTCACTATAGTTAAGATTACAGTATTTATATTTTTACATTAAAAGAGGATCACTGAAATAACAAACCATTCCATACATTGGACTTAGTTAGCTACTTGATTGTTTGAGTTTCGTCTCTTACTATTTAAAAGAAGAAAAAGCCGTAGGCTTTTTCCTTTTTGTATTTATAGTAAAAAAACGAACTCAAGTCCAAAGAAACTAAACACTGTGGTTCATTCATATTATCTTCATTATTTTAGCTAGAATGTAAATAAAAAAGTATCTTTTTTAAATTTTAAATTGAAAAGATAGTGCTTTTAATTCAACATATTAAAAGTTCTCTCCGACGGGGAATCGAACCCCCTTTTCCCAGGTAACAAGTGGGCATACTTACCATTAGACTATCGAAGACTTATAAAATAAAAGTTACATATAAGATATGATCCGGGTTGCAGCGGTAGCTAGCAACCTAGTAAGAGACGATCACGTCCAATGTTAAGAAATATAAAAACTCATAGCTCCTAAAAAAGGAGTCAGATCTAAACAAAAAGTACACCATTAGAAATACCTTGTCTGAAACCCCTGTATAGGAAACTTTCTGTAATTGGGCTTGAAAAGCAAGGGAAATATATTGGCTTGAAAATCAAGAAAATTGAATTTAACCACGTTATTCTCCACAAACGGGATATTTTTTTCTTTCCGCTTTTTTTTCTCCTCAGCTAGCTGGGCACTGGAAAGTCATAGAGAGCTGTATAATAGCTCATTTTAAAGAAAATTGTTACATCTAGTCACTTTTGTAATCAAAAATAAAATAATTTTTAAAGTAGAATCAATTTTGTCAAAAAAAATTGCATTTTTGATGTACTTTTATGCTGCATTCTTTTCAAAGATATTTGAATTTTGAAGAAATCAAACAGTTTATTGTAATGAACCCTATAGTAATAATAGCTACTTGTCTCAATAGTAACCGAAAATCTAAAGAACTAAATTTTTATACCAATAGACACATAAAAGCAAACAGTTCGTGATAACGAAGTTTATGTTCTTTTTATAATAAGAGCGACTCATCTCAAAGTAAAACTTTCTACATCTTGTTCCTTCTGTAATTAAAGATAAAATATTTTTTTAATAGTTCCGTTTTGCAGCGGTAGCTAGGAACCTAATTAAAAGAGATCATTCGAAGAACATACCATTGTATTTATATTCAAGAACGAACTTTAGCCCATAGTAATCCGGTTTAATCCAGGTAAACCTAATAAGAGACGATCTCTTCCAATGTTAAGAAATATAAGAACTCATACCTCCTAAAAAAAGAGTCAGATGTAAACAAAAAGTACACCATTAGAACCACTTTGTCCGAAACTCCTATATATGAAACTTTCTGTCCCTTGGCGTGAACAGGAAGGGAAATATATTGGCTTGAAAATCAAGAAAAGTGGCAGCTACTACAGCATTCTGCCTAAACGGCATCTTTTCTTTTTTCTTTATTTTCTTCCAAAGATAGCTTGATACTGAAAGATCGTAAAGAGTTGTTCAATGGCTAATTTTAAAGGAAATTAATGGGGTTAAAAACCTTTTGTAATTAAAACAAATAATTTTTAAAATAGAATTAATTTTTCTATAAAAACTCCCTATTTAATTTTAAAGATTGGTCAATGACGTCATCATTATAGGTTGTAGCCAGGTCGTCTCTTATTATTCCAACTTAGAAAAAGTCATAGGCTTTTTCCTGTTTGTAATTTCACATCAAACAAAAAACATCTATATTAGAGAACAGCCAACTTAAGTTCATCACATTTTTGTCTTTCTGTCTTTACAAAAAGGATCGATATATTTCATCCTAAATTTTGTCAGTCAAGTTTATAATAAAGAAAGACCTCTTGCCTATACTAAATTTTATACGCTACTTAATTATAGGATAGGTTAGTAATTCCACAGATAGCTTGGCACTGGAACATCGTAGAGAGTTGTTTAATGGCTCATTTTAAAGGAGATTAATGGGGTTCAAAACATTTTGCATTTAAAAAACAAATTATTTTAAAAATAGAATCATTTTTCTCAAGAAATTACATTAAAAGAAGATCATTACAATAACAAACCATTACATACATTGAACTTAGCTAGAGACTTAAGTTTTTGAGGTTCGTCTCTTACTATTTCAAAGAAGAAAAAGCCGTAGGCTTTTTCCTGTTTGTAATGCGGGTTGCAGTGGTAGTTATAATAAAGAACAAAGCAGGGTTGCTTGAATAACATGTTTCCGGGTTGCAGCTGTAGCTAGCTACCTAGTAAGAGACGATCACGTCCAATGTTAAGAAATATAAAAACCATAGTTCCTAAAAAAAGGAGTCAGATCAAAGCAAAAAGTACACCAATAGAACCGCCTTGTCCGAAACCCCTGTATAGGAAACTTTCTGTCCCTTGGCTTGAACAGTAAGGGAAATATATCGGCTTGAAAGTCAAGAAAAGTGGCAGCTACTACAACATTCTGCCTAAACGGGATATTTTTTTTTCTTTCTTGTTATCCAGAGATAGCTTTGCACTGTACATCGTAGAAAGTTGTTCACTGGCTCATTTTAAAGGATCCGGGTTTCAGCGGTAGCTAGCAACCTAGTAAGATTATAATAAAGAACGACCTCTTGCCTATACTAAATTTTACACGCCACTTAATTATAGTATACGTTAATAATTCAACAGATAGCTCCGCATTGGAACATCGCAGAGAGTTTCTCAATGGCTCATTTTAAAGGAAATTACTGGGGTTAAAACCTTCTGTAATTAAAAAAATTATTTTTATTACATTAAGATATTTTAATTATGTTCCTTAAGAAATCATCATAAGTAAAAATTTCCCATACGAAAATTGAACTCAAGCCAACTGGTTGAGAGCTATCCCAGCCTCTAGACCATATAGGATGTATTAAAATATCTGATTAATGAAGTTTATGTTAAAGAACATTACTACATAAGAAGCGTCAGAACTGTAAATGTTCTCATTCTTAATTAGATAATGGTTAGATCAAAGCAAGCTATACGTAAGTTAAAAAAACTGTACTAAACAAACAACAGAGATAGTATCTTGAAAAGAGAAAAGCAAAGGTATTCAACCGACCACGCGTATCGAGATGCGAAAATTGATAGTGACAAACAGCGTTATTATAATGATGTAGTTTATAGACATGCGAAAATTGAGACAGCCAAACAAAAGTTCAAGGAGAGTTATCACAATGATGAAGATTACCGCATCAAATATAAGAAAAACCAAAAGCAAAGGTATTCAGCCGTCCAGGTGTATAGAGAAGTAAAAATTGAGACAGCCAAACAAAAGATCAAGGAGCGTTATCAAAATGATAAACTTTATAGAGAAGCAACAAATGAGCAGGCTACACAAAAGATCAAGGAGCGTTATCACAATGATGAAGATTACCGAAAAATATATAAGAAAAAAGTTGATACCAGAATAATGGGTAGATACTGGGGTGACAAAAGCTATAATGAAAAAATCAAATTCTCTGCGAGGTTGTACCGAAGAACACATAAGGACAAAGGGAAAAATTACATTCAGAAATACAAGAAGATGGTAAAAATGCAGGCTGATGTACGTAAATTGAAAAACATTTTACGCATGTTTTACCAGGATCACGAAAAGTATTCAAAATTACAGATTAAAATTCTCTTTGAAAGAGCCGATGCTGTTGAAAAGTCGGCTAGAAATTCCTTGGCAAAGCTTCATAGTAATATCCAAAAGAAATGTTGTCAGTTTAATGAAAAGCTTCCAAGGTATGGATTGGCAACTGCGGAACAGTTTACAGATGCAATGGAAAATGTTCGACAACGCAGTGAATATACGGAGGCGTACTTCTTTGAAAATTCGTATATTAATGTTGGAAGGAGCAATTGCAGTTTATGTAGCAGCAATAAAAATATATATAAAAGCATACCTATCAACAGCGAAGGAAAAGCAATGTTTTTCAATTATGGCGAAAACGAGCCTGTTAGGGTTATTAGTATATGTGTTTGTAAGACTAATGATTTAGAACAAATTTCTGGAACACCGACTCAAGAAAAAAGCATTTCTAACTGTGTTTTAAACAGTTCTTATAGTTCTACTGAATATTTGGAAAAAAATTCTCTGTATAGTAGAACAAACTGTCCTGAAAAGTACGAGACAATTATTGAAAAATGCTCTGAATCTAGATCTGACAAGGAAATTATGATGGCTGAAGTCACCTATAACAATCTGAGTAAACATTCAAAACCAAAAATTGGGCAGCAGGTTACTTGGCAATGTCACCCTGATATCTGCAAGCTCTATCCGAAGGATATTGAATTATATCAAATTCTTTTTGATATCCTTGAAAATAATATAGCATTAAAATTTTCAACTGACAAAGTGGTTAATTTCTACCTTGGCGGCTTGGATTATTGTGAAATCAATTACAGGGACACAAGAAAGCATGGGCATTCGTTATACTGTAGCCCAAATGAGGGATGTCAGAGCTATTTTCGTTCTCTAAGGGCACTAGCTCCACATTTTCCTGTCTTGAACTGTTTCATTAATAGCGTATATAAGGCAGTATCAAAATGTAAGATTATACAACATATTAATTTACTAAAAGTCGAGGGCTCGTACAAGGAACTAAGTCATTATATAGAAGAAGTGTCAAGTAGACTCTGTCGTGATAATAGTCAAGACTTCATCTACGGTGATAGCAATATTAGAGTTTCTGTGGATGAAAATACAATAGTAAAATTATTTGGTGAGAGCCTTGATAAGGTAGCTAACATCAGGGATGTATACCCCACAATGCATTGTGACAGTTGCGAGCAGATAAAGACAAAATACCAATTGAAGAGTCTAAGATCCCTTTCAAATAAGAAAGGTTTTGATGTAATGTTGGCCATGATTTTAGAACACCTACAACAGGACATACCCAAAGATGACAGAGAACAGCTAATTCATTGTACAGGTTGGAAAGAGGATGTCATAGATTCATTCTCTGTCTGTGATTACTGTGCTGGGAAAATGTTGAAAAGTCAGGAGAATGTCCGATCAGTATTAAATAACCTTCATTTAGACTGTACACCGGAATGTATTAAGTGTTTAAATAATTTTGAAATGGCAATGATTCGATTTGTAATGCCTTGTCTTACGATCGTCAGATTAGGGCAAGTAACTGCATTGAAGAGACCTAGAACAGAACTTGTTGACGCTCTTAAGGGGAGAATAGTATATCTACCTGTTGATGTGCAAGCAAATGCAGATATTCAGCCTGAAAAACTTCTTAACATTGATAGTTTTGTAGTCATTGTCAATGGTCAGCCTACTTACAACAAGAATGTTTGGACTGCACTAATAGATCTGAGAAAAGTCCATGAAGCACTGTTTTGGTTAAGAGAGAACAACCGTCTCTATAAAACAATACGTGCATACACCCTAGAAGATTTAAATAAAATACTTGAAGCACGTCTTGCTAAAAAAGCGGTTGGTGTTGATAATTTACCTGAAATACCGGAAGCTGCAATCCTTCAGAAACTTACAGAAAGTGCAAAATCTGCATTGGTTGAACATTTTTCTGTCCAGTCTCTCAATTCAGCGGTTCCAAAAGACTTCATTGAAGATTTTAAGCAGATGAAAGATCTTGGTACTGACCAATTTCAAATCAAGATTATAATAAAGAACCACCTCTTGCCTATACTAAATTTTATACGCCACTGAATTATAGTATAGGTTGGCAATTCCACAGATAGCCTGGCACTGGAACATCATAGAGAATTGTTCAATGGTTACATTAAAATTATAGTATAGATTAGTAATGTATATGCATAAAGAATTGATAGAGTTCATCATAAATGGTGTTTTTCAATACGGTTTCATTTTATATAATTATCCATTAATATGTAAAATGCAGTAATGTTTGGGAGATTTTAACAACAAACTTATTTATTAACTGACACAAGAATAATTCCTTAAGATTTTGATCCGGGTTGCAGCGGTAGTTACATAAAGGATCGATACTATAAATGGGTGTTTTGTAAGTATCATCCGGGTTGCAGCGGTAGCTAGCAACCTACTAAGAGACGATCACGTCCAATGTTAAGAAATATAAAAACCAATAGTTCCTAAAAAAGGAATCAGATCCAAACAAAAATTACTAGGTCGCTAGCTACCGCTGCAACCCGGATTTTTGTTTTGACGATAAATAGGGCCTAATCTACTTTCAGCTGATATAGCTGAAACCGAGTAAAGAACAAACCATGGCACATAGTAACTAAGAGTTAAGATAATAAAATCAACGTTTTAATAGAAGTTTGCAACCTGGCTCTTTCAAGGTCGTCTCTTACTATTCCCAATAAGAAAAAGCCATAGGCTTTTTCCTTTATGAATTTTTTTTTCCGGGTTTTATATTAAAGAACGATCTGTTGCCTATAGTAATCAAACAATTCGAGGTAATGAACTGCCTCCGGGTTGCAGCGGTAGGTAGAAACCTATTAAGAGACGATCACGTCCAATGTTAAGAAATATACAAACCCATAGCTCCTAAAAAAAAGAGTCAGATCAAAACAAAAAGTACGCCATTAGAACCGCCTTGTCCGAAACCCTTATGTAGGATATCTTCTGTCCCTTGGCTTGAACAACAAGGGAAATATATTGGCTTGATCCGGGTTGCAGCGGTAGCTAGCAACCTAGTAAGAGACAATCACGTCCAATGTTAAGAAATATAATCCGGGATGCAGCGGTAGCTAGCAGCCTAGTAAGAGACGATCACCTTCAATGTTAAGAAATATAAAAACCCATAGTTCCTAACAGAGGAGTCAGATCAAAACAAAAAGTACACCATTAGAACCGCCTTGTCCGAAAACCCTGTATAGGAAACTTTCTGTCCCTTGGCTTGAACAGCAAGGGGAATATATTGGCTTGAAAATCAAGAAAAGTGGCAGCTACTACAACATTCTGCCTAAACGGGATATTTTTTTCTTTCTTTTTTCTTTTTTCTTTCTTTTCCAGAGATAGCTTGTTACTGGAACATCGTAGAGAGTTGTTCAATGGCTCATTTTAAAGGAAATTAATTGGGTTAAAAATCTTAAGTAACTAAAATAAATTATTTCTAAAAGAGAATAAATTTTTCCACCAAAAACTGCATTTTCGATGTCTTTTCACACTGCAGTATTTCAAGCATAATACCAGCGGTAAGATTTGAACCTACGCCTCCGAAGAGACTGGTGGCTAACACCAGTGTCTTGGACCACTCGGCCAGGCTGCCTCTCATAAATAATATATATGTGAATCTGGGTTGCAGCAGTAGCTAGCAATCTAGTAAGAGACGATCAGTCCAATGCTAAGAAATATAAAAACCCAAAACTCCTAAAAATAGAGTCAGATCAAAACAAAAGTACATCATTAGAATTACCTTGTCTGAAACCCTACTAGATAAATAATGAATGTCGTCATAGTTTTATATTAGAGCTATGACGTGAATAGAAAAACACGATATTATGTTGTGGTATCTGAAGACGTCATGAAATAATATCATTGCGCCATGACGTCATCATGAAATAAAATCATTACGCCGTGACGTCATAATTACTATATAAGAAGTGTCAAAACTGTAAATGTTCTCATTCATAATTACATAATGGTTAGATCAAAGCAAGCTGCACGCAATTTGAAAAAACAGTGCTACACAAACAACAGAGATAGTATCTTGAAAAGAGAAAAGCAAAGGTATTCAACCGACCAGGCTTATCGAAAAGTAAAAATTGAGAGAGCAAAACAAAACAGCAAGATGTGTTATCACAATGATGAAGATTATAGACATACCAAAATTGAGACAGCCAAACAAAAGATCAAGGAACGGTATGGTAATGATGAAGATTACAGAGAAGCAACAATTGAGCAGGCTAGACAAAAGAGCAAGGAACGGTATGATAATGATGAATATTACAGAGAAGCAAGAATTGAGCAGGCTAGACAAAAGATCAAGGAGCGTTATCACAATGATAAAATTTATAGAGAAGCAACAATTGAGCAGGCTAGACAAAAGAGCAAGGAACGGTATGATAATGATAAAGATTACAGAGAAGCAAGAATTGAGCCGGCTAGACAAAAGAGCAAGGAACGGTATGATAATGATGAAGATTACCTTTACAATAAGGGACGAACTTTAACCCATAGTAATTAGTTATTACATCAAACAGTTCGGGGTCATAATAAAGAGCTGTCTAATGGCTCATTTTAAAGAAAATTGCTGTATATTGAAACCTTTTGTAATTAGCAAAAATAATTATTATTACAGTAAAGAACGATCTCTCGCCCATAGTAACTGATATACGGGGGTTCCAGGGGTATTTTCCGGGTTGCAGGTGTAGCTAGCAACCTAGTAAGAGACGATCACGTCCAATGTTAATCCGGGTTGCAGCGGTAGCTAGCAACCTAGTAAGAGACGTTACAATAAGGAAAGAACTCTTGCCTATACTATCTTGCATAGACAGCTTAACTACAGCATAGGCTTGTACATTTGTATTTTAAGTCAATACATTTTCTTGCCTATACTAAATTTTTATAGGCCACTTACGTATAGTATAGTCTAGTACAGTTATATTTAAGGTCAATATATTAAAATTTTCCATTATCCGACTTGCAGCGGTTGCTAGCAACCTAGTAAGATCCGGGCTGTAGTGGTAGCTAGCAACCTAGTAAGAGACGATCACGTCCAATGTTAAGAAATGTAAAAACCAATAGTTCCTAAAAAAAGGAGTCAGATCAAAACAAAAAGTACACCATTAGAACCGCCTTGTCCGAAACCCCTGTATAGGAAACTTTCTGTCATTTGGCTTGAACATTTACAGTAAAGAACGAACTTCCAGCCCATAGTAACTAAAATAAGATTAAATCTGGGTTGCAGCGGTAGCTAGCAACCTAGTAAGAGACGATAATATTAAAGATTGATCAATGGAGTCATAATCGTAGGTTGTAGCCAGGTCATATCTTACTATTCCAATTAAGAAAAATCCATAGGCCTTTTCCTGTTTGTAATCCGGGTTGCAGCGGTAGCTAGCAACCTAGTATTCTTTGAGAGTCGTCTCTTACTACTCCAAAAAAAAAAGCCGTAAGCTTTTCCTGTTTGTAATCAGGGTTTTCACATTAAAAGACCATCATTAGAATTACAAACCTTTGCATAAATCAGACTTAGCTAGCTACTTGATTGTTTTAGGCTCGTCTTTTACTATTTCAAAGAAGAAAAAGCCGTAGGCTTTTTCCTGTTTTTACACTGAAGAACGATCTGTTTCCCATAGTAACTGATGTATGGTATTTACAGGTGTCGCTGCAACCTAGTAAGAGACGGGCACGTCTCGTGATCATCCGGGTTGCAGCGGTAGCTAGCAACCTAGTAAGAGACGATCATGTCCAATGTTAAGAAACATAAAAACCCATAGTTCCTAACAAAGGAGTCAGATCAAAACAAAAAGTACACCATTAGAACCGCCTTGTCCGAAACCCCTGTATAGGAAACTTTCTGTCCCTTGGTTTGAACAGCAAGGGTAATATATTGGCTTGAAAATCAATAAAAGTGGCAGCTACTACAACATTTTGCCTAAACGGGATATTTATTCTTCTTCTTCTTTTTTCTTTTGTATCCAGAGATAGCTTGGCACTGGAACATCGTAGAGAGTTGTTCAATGGCTCATTTTAAAGGAAATTAATTGGGTTAAAAATCTTTTGTAACTAAAATAAATCCGGGTTGCAGCGGTAGCTAGCAACCTAGTAAGAGACGATCACGTCCAATATTAAGAAATATAGAAACCCATAACTCCTAGAAAAGGAGTCAGATCAAAACAAAAAGTACACCATTAGAACCGCCTTATCCGAAACCCCTATAAAGGAAACTTACCGCCCTTTGGCTTAAATAACAAAGAAAATATATTGGCTTGAAAATCAAGAAAATATACTTCAACCACGTTATTCTCCTCAAAGGGATATTTTTTTCTTTCTTTCTATTGTTTCCAGAGATAGCTTTGCACTGGAACATCGTAGAAAGTTGTTCAATGGCTCATTTTAAAAGAAATCAATTGGGTTAAAAAAGTTTTGTAACTAAAACAAATTATTTTAAAACAGGATAAATTTTGCACTAAAAACTGTATTTTTGATGTCTTTCCATACTGCTGTCTTTTCAAAGACATTTGATTTTTGAAGCAATCAAACAGTTCGTGGTAAGGTTGTATTTTAAACTTTATATTCCATAGATAGCTTAGCACTGGAACATCGTAGAGAGTTGTTCAATGGATCATTTTAAAGTAAATTAATAACATTCAAGGACGTATCCAAAGGGTTTAGTGGGTTTGAACCCCCCTCCCCCAAAATGTTTTTCAGATTCATAATAACGAATATAGAAAGAATAAAACAAAATTCAATATAAAAAAATATACAAAAATGAATATGAACAACTTTTTTATGCGTTTTTGAAGTTTTTATAATAAATCCGGGTTGCAGCGGTAGCTAGCAACCTAGTAAGAGACAATCACGTCCAATGTTAAGAAATATAAAAACCCATAACTCCTAAAAAAGGAGTCAGATCAAAACAAAAAGTACACCATTAGAACCGCCTTATCCGAAACCCCTATAAAGGAAACTTACCGCTCTTTGGCTTGAATAACAAAGAAAATATATTGGCTTGAAAATCAAGAAAATATACTTCAACCACGTTATTCTTCTCAAACGGGATATTTTTTTTTTCTTTCTTTTGTTTCCAGAGATAGCTTTGCACTGGAACATCGTAGAAAGTTGTTCAATGGCTCATTTTAAAGGAAAATAATTGGGTTAAAAACCCAATTAATAAAAACCCCTTTGTAACTAAAACAAATTATTTTAGAACAGGATAAATTTTTCCACTAAAAACTCTATTTTTGATGTCTTTCCATACTGCTGTCTTTTCAAAGACATTTGATTTTTGTTACAATAAAAGACGATCATTGGAATAACATTTCATTATAAATGGTTACATTAAAAGACGATCATTGGAATATCCGGGTTGCAGCGGTAGCTAGCTTCGGGTTGCAGCTGTAGCTAGCAACCTAGTAAGAGACGATCACGTCCAATATAATAAAAACCCAGAACTCCTAAAAATAGAGTCAGATCAAAACAAAAGTACATCATTAGAACCACCTTGTCTGAAACCCTACTAGATATATAATGAATGTCTTCATAGTTTTATTAGAGCTATGACGTGAATAGAAAAACACGACATTATGTTGTTATTTCTGAAGATGTCATGAAATAATATCATTACGCCATGACTTCATGAAATAAATCCGGGTTGCAGCGGTAGCTAGCAACCTAGTAAGAGACGATCACGTCCAATGTTAAGAAATATAAAAACCCATAGTTCTTAAAAAAAGAGTCAGATCAAAACAAAAAGTACACCATTAGAACCGCCTTGTCCGAAACCCCCGCATATTAAAATTTCTGTCCCTTGGCTTGAACAGCAAGGGAAATATATTGGCTTTAAAATCAATAAAAGTGGCAGCTACTACAACATTCTGCCTAAACGGGATATTTTTTTCTTTTTTTTTTCTTTTTTTTTTTCTTTTGTATCCAGAGATAGCTTGGCACTGGAAAATCGTAGAGGGTTTTTCAATAGCTCATTTTAAAGGAAATTAATTGGGTTAAAAATCTATAGTAACTAAAATAAATTATTTCTAAAAGAGAATAAATTTTTCCACCAAAAACTGCATTTTGATGTCTTTTCACACTGCAGTCTTTCAAACATAATCGTATACCAGCGGTAAGAATTGAACCCACGCCTCTGAAGAGACTGGTGGCTAACACCAGTGCCTTGGACCACTCGGCCAGGCTGCCTCTCATAAATAAATATATATGTGAATTTGGGTTGCAGCAGTAGCTAGCAACCTAGTAAGAGACGATCAGTCCAATGCTAAGAAATATAAAAACCCAAAACTCCTAAAAATAGAGTCAGATCAAAACAAAAGTACCTCATTAGAAATACCTTGTCTGAAACCCTACTAGATAAATAATGAACGTCATCATAGTTTTATATTAGAGTTATGACGTGAATAGAGTGACGTCATAATTAGTATATAAGGAAAGTCAAAACTGAAAATTCTCTCATTCTTGATTAGAATAATGGTTAGATCAAAGCAGGCTATACGCAAGTTGAAGAAAGAGTACTACACAAACAACAGAGATAGTAATAACAGTAAAGAACGATCTCTCTCCCATATTAACTGATATGTTACATTAAAAGACGATCATTGGAATAAAAAGTTATTGCTTGCATTGGACTTAGTTAGCTACTTGATCGTTTGAGGTTCGTCTCTTACTATTTCAAAGAAGAAAAAGCCGTAGGCTTTTTCCTGTTTGTAATATCCGGGTTGCAGCGGTAGCTAGCAACCTAGTAAGAGACGATCACGTCCAATGTTAAGAAATATAAAAACCCATAGTTCTTAAAAAAAGAGTCAGATCAAAACAAATATAATAAAGAACGACCTCTCGCCTATAATAAATTTTATACGCCACTTAATTATAGTATAAGTTAGTAATTCAACAGATAGCATGGCACTGGAACATCGTAAAGAGTTGTTCAATGGCTAATTTTGAAGGAAATTAATGGGGTTAAAAACCATTTGTAATTATAGAAAAGATAGAATAACTGAAAAATGAATCATGCTTGCTGTCGTAGATGCAACTTAGTAAAAGATGAGCACGTAAATGAGGATTATATAATTTTCATCGGATATACCTGACACCTAGTAAAGAACAAACCACGACATATAGTAACTAAAAGTTAAGGTAATACAAGCATATTGTGAGAAGTTATTTGTCTGGGGAATCCGGGTTGCAGCGGTAGCTAGCAACCTAGTAAGAGACGATCACCTCCAATGTCAAGAAATATAAAACCCCCCAACTCCTAAAAAAAGAGTCAGATCAAAACAAAAAGTACACCATTAGAACCGCCTTGTCCGAATCCTCTATAAAGGAAACTTACCTCCCTTTGGCTTGAATAACAAAGAAAATATATTGGCTTGAAAATCAAGAAAATTGACTTTTACCACGTTATTCTCCACAAACGGGATATTTTTTTCTTTCCGCTTTTTCTTTCTGCTCAGCTAGCTGGGCACTGGAAAATCATAGAGAGCTGTATAATAGCTCATTTTAAAGGAAATTGCAACATCTAGTCACTTTTGTATTTAAAAATAAAATACTTTTTAAAGTAGAATCAATTTTGTCAAAAAAATTGCATTTTTGATGTATTTTCATACTGCAGTCTTTTCAAAGATATTTGAATTTTGAAGCAATAAAACAGTCCATGTAATGAACTCTATAGTAATAATAGCTACTTGTCTCAATAGTAACCGAAACTCCTGGAACCAAAATTTTCTTTTTTGGCTTAATCGCTAAAATTATTATGTAAACTGCAAAAATATTTATGATGCCTAATCATTAATAGTAATTTTTTAATTTAAAAAAAAAAAATAAATGAAAATTATAAAATTATTTTTGCTTTTTGTAAAATTTACTAAATTTTTTTTTAATCTAATTTAAAATTTATTAGTGTATACTGTAACCATTAAAGTAAATATCTCCATATAATTGTCTCATAATTGAAATTATTTTAGTTTTCAGTCCAGAATCACTAAACTTATTATTTAAACTGCAAAAATATTTATGGTGTCTAACCAATAATACTAATTTTGTAATTCAAACAAGATAAATACCTGAAAATTTTAAAATTAGTTTTGTTTTATGCTAGGTTTTAGATACTCGACACGGGATTTTGTGTGCTTAATAATTTTAAATCTTGAAAAAATATGGTCTCACGCGAGTGGAAAAAAAGAAAGAATAACCAAAAACAATATCAAAATAGAACAATCCAAATTTCTACTAATAGAAAACTTTACTACACAAAAAATAAAGCTAACATCCTGAAATATAAGAAAAGTTTATTTAAAAGAGATAAAAATGCCACCAAACGCAATAAAGCTCGAGCACGCGTAAGGATTGCTACTAAGATGTCTTGTGATCCAGGATTTAAGAAAATGAAATATGACAGAGCAAAACAGAGGTATCTTACGGATCAGGGGTATCGAGAAGGGAAAATTGAGACAGCGAAACAAAAGAGCAAGGAACGGTATGATAACGATATAGATTACCGAAACAAACATAAGAAAAAAGTTGCTACCAGAATAATGGGTAGATACTGGGGTGACAAAAGCTATAATGAAAAAATTAAATTCTCTGCGAGGTTGTACCGAAGAACGCATAAGGACAAAGGGAAAAATTACATTCAGAAATACAAGAAGATGGCAAAAATGCAGGCTGATCTTTGTAAATTGAGAAACATTTTACGCATGTTTTATCGGGATCACGAAAAGTATTCGAAATTACAGATTAAAATTCTCTTTGAAAGAGCGGATGCTGTTGAAAAGTCGGCTAGAAATGCTTTGGCAAAGCTTCATGGCAATATCCAAAAGAAATGTTGTCAGTTTAACGAAAAGCTTCCAAGGTATGGATTGGCAACTGCGGAACAGTTTATAGATGCAATGGAAAATGTTCGACAACACAGTGAATATACGGAGGCGTACTTCTTAGAAAATTCGTATATTAATTTTGGAAGGAGCAATTGCAGTTTATGTAGCAGCAATAAAAATATATATACAAGCATACCTATCAACAGCGAAGGAAAAGCAATGTTTTTCAATTATGGCGAAAACGAGCCTGTTAGGGTTATTAGTAAATGTGTTTGTAAGACTAATGATTTAGAACAAATTCCTGGAACACCGACTCAAGAAAAAAGCATTTCTAACTGTGTTTTAAACAGTTCGTTTAGTTCTACTGAATATTTGGCAAAAAATTCTCTGTGTAGTAGAACACACTGTCCTGAAAAGTACGAGACAACTATTGAAAAATGCTCTAAAACTAGATCTGACAAGGAAATTATGATGGCTGAAGTCACCTATAACAATCTGAGTAAAAATTCAAAACCAAAAATTGGGCAGCAGGTTACTTGGCAATGTCACCCTGATATCTGCAAGCTCTATCCGACGGATATTGAATTATGTCAAATTCTTTTTGATATCCTTGAAAACAATATAGCATTAAAATTTTCAACTGACAAAGTGGTTAATTTCTACCTTGGCGGCTTGGATTATTGTGAAATCAATTACAGGGACACAAGAAAGCATGGGCATTCGTTATACTGTAGCCCAAATGAGGGATGTCAGAGCTATTTGCGTTCTCTAAGGGCACTAGCTCCACATTTTCCTGTCTTGAACTGTTTCATTAATAGCGTATATAAGGCAGTATCAAAATGTAAGATTATACAACATATTAATCTACTAAAAGTCGAGGGCTCGTACAAGGAACTAAGTCATCACATAGAAGAAGTGTCAAGTAGACTCTGTCGTAATAATAGTCAAGACTTCATTTACGGTGATGGCAATATTAGAGTTTCTGTGGATGAAAATACAATAATAAAATTATTTGGTGAGAGCCTTGATAAGGTAGCTAACATTAGGGATGTATACCCCACAATGCATTGTGACAGTTGTGAGCAGATAAAGACAAAATACCAATTGAAGAGTCTAAGATCCCTTTCAAATAAGAAAGGTTTTGATGTAATGATGGCCACGATTTTAGAACACCTACAACAGGACATACCCAAAGATTTTCCGGGTTGCAGCGGTAGCTAGCAACCTAGTAAGAGACGATCACCTCCAATGTCAAGAAATATAAAACCCCCCAACTCCTAAAAAAAGAGTCAGATCAAAACAAAAAGTACACCATTAGAACCGCCTTGTCCGAATCCTCTATAAAGGAAACTTACCTCCCTTTGGCTTGAATAACAAAGAAAATATATTGGCTTGAAAATCAAGAAAATTGACTTTTACCACGTTATTCTCCACAAACGGGATATTTTTTTCTTTCCGCTTTTTCTTTCTGCTCAGCTAGCTGGGCACTGGAAAATCATAGAGAGCTGTATAATAGCTCATTTTAAAGGAAATTGCAACATCTAGTCACTTTTGTATTTAAAAATAAAATACTTTTTAAAGTAGAATCAATTTTGTCAAAAAAATTGCATTTTTGATGTATTTTCATACTGCAGTCTTTTCAAAGATATTTGAATTTTGAAGCAATAAAACAGTCCATGTAATGAACTCTATAGTAATAATAGCTACTTGTCTCAATAGTAACCGAAACTCCTGGAACCAAAATTTTCTTTTTTTGGCTTAATCGCTAAAATTATTATGTAAACTGCAAAAATATTTATGATGCCTAATCAGTAATAGTAATTTTTTAATTTAAACAACAAAAATACATGAAAATTCTAAAATTAGTTTTGCTTTTTGTCTCCTGGAAGAAATTTTTTTTTCATCTCAGTTCAAATTTATTATTGTATCCTGTAACCCGTAAAGTACATATCTCCATATTATTGTCTCATAATTGCAATTATTTTAGTTTTCAGTCCAGAATCACTAAACTTATTATTTAAACTGCAAAAATATTTATGGTGTCTAACCAATAATACTAATTTTGTAATTCAAACAAGATAAATACCTGAAAATTTTAAAATTAGTTTTGTTTTATGCTAGGTTTTAGATACTCGACACGGGATTTTGTGTGCTGGAAAATCATAGAGAGCTGTATAATAGCTCATTTTAAAGGAAATTGCAACATCTAGTCACTTTTGTATTTAAAAATAAAATACTTTTTAAAGTAGAATCAATTTTGTCAAAAAAATTGCATTTTTGATGTATTTTCATACTGCAGTCTTTTCAAAGATATTTGAATTTTGAAGCAATAAAACAGTCCATGTAATGAACTCTATAGTAATAATAGCTACTTGTCTCAATAGTAACCGAAACTCCTGGAACCAAAATTTTCTTTTTTGGCTTAATCGCTAAAATTATTATGTAAACTGCAAAAATATTTATGATACCTAATCAGTAATAGTAATTTTTTAATTTAAACAACAAAATGAAAATAATAAAGAACGACCTCATGCCTATACTAAATTTTATAGGCCACTTAACTATAGTATAGGCTAGTGCAGTTATATTTAAGGTCAATATATTAAAATTTTCCACTTAAAGACGGTCATTGGAATAAAAACCCAATACATACATTTGATTTAGTTAGCTACTTGATTGTTTGAGACTAGTCTCTTACTATTTCAAAGAAGAAAAAGCCGTAGGCTTTTTCCTGTTTGTAATCAATTAGAAAGAGTTCTACCTTTAAAATGAGTTACGTAGTGCTTTGAGTCGCTTGAAAACTTTTAAGTGAGAAATCCGGGTTGCAGCGGTAGCTAGCAACCTAGTAAGAGACGATTTCAGTAAAGAACGATTATCATAAATGGTGTCACTCAAGAAGATCTCGTGTAGTAGTCATTAATAAAAGTTTTGTTTAGACTGAATAGTACATAAATTCTCAATCATCGGGTAAAGCTGAAACCTAGTAAAGGACAATCCATGCCACATAGTAATAAAAAGTGAAGATAATACAAGCATCTTGTATCTAGAATAGAAAACCATTTCATACATTCGACTTAGTTGGCTACTTTATTGTTTGAGGTTCGTCTCTTACTACTTAAAAGAAGCAAAAGCCGTAGGCTTTTTCCTGTTTTTACAATAAAGAAGGACACCTAGCCCATGTTAACTGAAACATAAATATGGAGTATATAATTTTACATTAAAAGACGATCATTAAAATAACAAACAAGTGCATACATTGGAATTAGTTAGCTACTTGATTGTTTGAGGTTCGTCTCTTACTATTTAAAAGAAGAAAAAGCCGTAGGCTTTTTCCTGTTTGTAATCAGTTTATTATCCGGGCTGCAGCGGTAGCTAGCAACTTACATAAAGGACCGATATAGTTCATCATAAATGGTATTTCTCAATTAGGGTTTTTTATATAATCCTGGTTGCAGCATAAAAATAAGGAATCTGCACTCCAGATTTGCGATAATGGACCTTTAAGAATTAAAAAGTATTATCCCCATAAGTAGTGGGGCCATAAGACTTTCTGTGAACCCATTCTGAATAAAGATCGTTACCAAAGAGAGTGTTGAACTCGAGTCCTTCGCATCAAAGGAGAGTCCATTCGTCTTTTTGCTGTGGTTTATCCGGGTTGCACCGGTAGCTAGCAACCTAGTAAGAGACGATCACGTCCAATGTTAAGAAATATAAAAACCCATAGTTCCTAACAAAGGAGTCAGATCAATACAAAAAGTACACCATTAGAACCGCCTTGTCCGAAACCCCTGTATAGGAAACTTTCTGTCCCTTGGCTAGAACAGCAAGGGAAATATATTGGCTTGAAAATCAAGAAAATTGACTTTAACCACGTTATTCTCCCCATTACAGTAAGGGACGACCTTCAGCCCATAGTAATTTATATTAAAGGACGATCATTAGAAAATTATAATAAAGAATGACCTCTTGCCTATACTAAATTATATAGGCCACTTAACTATAGTATAGGTTAGTAAATTTACATTAAAAGACGATCACTGAAATAACAAACCATTCCATACATTGGACTTTGTTAGCTACTAATTGATTGTTTGAGTTTCATCTCTTACTATTTAAAAGAAGAAAAAGCCGTAGGATTTTTCCTGTTTGTATTTATAGTTAAAAAACGAACTCAAGTCCAAAGAAACTGAACCCTGTGGTACATTCACATTATCTTCATTATTTTAGCTAGAATATAATAAAGATCAAACTCTTCCCTATACTAACTTCCATACGCAACTTCACTATAGTTAAGATTTTTTATAATAAAGAACGAACTCTTGCCTATATTAACATGTATAGGCAACTTAACTATACTTAATAATTAGACTTATTTAGTCCGGGTTGCAGCGGTAGCTAGCAACCTAGTAAGAGACGATCACGTCCAATGTTAAGAAATATAAAAACCCCTATCTCCTAAAAAAAGAGTCATGTCAAAATTATAGTAAAGAACCAACTATAGCCTATAGTAATTGAACTAAGATTCGGGTTGCAGCGGTAGCTAGCAACCTAGTAAGAGACGATCACGTCAAATGTTAAGGAATATAAAATCCGGGTTGCAGCGGTAGCTAGCAACCTAGTAAGAGACGATCACCTCCAATGTAAGGAAATATAAAACCCCTAACTCCTAAATAAAGAGTCAGATCAAAACAAAAAGTATACCATTAGAACCACCTTGTCCGAAACCCCTATTAAGGAAACTTACCGCCCTTTGGCTTGAATAACAATGAAAATATATTGGCTTGAAAATCAAGAAAATTGACTTTTACCACGTTATTCTCCACAAACGGGATATTTTTTTCTTTCTGTTTATAATAAAGATCGAACTCTTCCCTATACTAACTTGCATAGGCAACTTCACTATAGTTAAGATTAAAGTATTTATATTATACATCATTATAAATTATTACTGTAGTCCATAGTATTACAATAAGGAACGAACTGAACCCATAGTAACTTAATTATTAAATCAAACAGATCGTGGTCATAAAAAAGAGCTGTGTAAGTGCTCATTTTCAAGGAAACTGCTGTACATAGAAACCTTTTGTAATTTTTAATTATAAAGTAGCAGTAAGGAACGAACTTATCATCCGGGTTGCAGCGGTAGCTAGCAACCTAGTAAGAGACGATCACGTCCAATGTTAAGAAATGTAAAAACCCATAGTTCCTAACAGAGGAGTCAGATCAAAACAAAAAGTACACCATTAGAACCACCTTGTCCGAAACCCCTGTATAGGAAACTTTCTGTCATTTGGTTACAGTAAAGAACGACATGACCATGCTAACTGAAATAATCTAGTTCCGGGTTGCAGCGGTAGCTAGCAACCTAGTAAGAGACGATCACGTCCAATGTTAAGAAATATAAAAACCCATAGTTCCTAAAAAAGGAGTCAGACCAAAACAAAAAGTACACCATTAGAACCGCCTTATCCGAAACCCCTGTATAGTAAACTTTCTGTCCCTTGGCTTGAACAGCAAGGGAAATATATTGGCTTGAAAATCGAGAAAAGTGGCAGCTACTAAAACATTCTGCCTAAACGGGATATTTTTTTTTCTTTGTATCTAGAGATAGCTTGGCACTGGAACATCGTAGATAGTTGTTCAATAGCTCATTTTAAAGGAAATCTCTAGATATAGCGCCTTTTGCACTTATTTTTTTTTTATTAATTTTTTTTTACGAGAAACTTAATTTTTTATATACAATATTGATCAATGACGTCATAGTCACTGGATTTAGTTAGTATTACATAAAGGCTCGATCATCGAATTTAAGCTGAAACTAAGTAAAGGACAATTATGCCTCCATATATTCACAGTGATGTATAAGATTTCCCATTACATCTATAAAATGTTCCACAGTTGCCAGTCCATACCTTGGAAGCTTTTCACTAAACATGCAACATTTCTTTTGGATATTACTATGAAGTTTTGCGAAAGCATCTCTAGCTGACTTTTCAACAAAATCTATTCTTTCAGAGATAATTTTAATCTTTAATTTTGAATATTTTTCGTAATCCCGGTAAAACATTCGTAAAATATTTCTCAATTTACAATGATCAGCCTGTGCGTTCTTTGCAGCTTGTGTAAACTGCAAAAATATCCATGGTATCCGAGCAATAGTTCGAATATTTCAATTCAAGCTAGAAAAATACCTTAAAATGTTAAAATTAGTTTTATTTTTGGTTATGTTCTAACTATCCGATGTGTGATTGACTATGCAGTTTCAGACCTAAAAATTCCATTTTATTATATATCTTATTTTTCAGTTTAGAATTGCTAAAGTTATTATGTAAACTGCAAAAATATTTATGATATCTGAGCAATAATTTTAATCTTTTCATTCAAACTAACATAATACCTGAAAATTTAAAAATTAGTTTTACTTTTTGTTAGGTTATGGATACTCGATACGAGTCATAAGAAGTGTTAATTAGATGACAATATTATTTCTTGTTTTGTAATAAGATGCCTTCTAAGCGAGTTATTATACGTAATTTAAAAAAACAGTACTATACAAAAAACAGAGACAACATCTTGAAAAGAAAAAAGCAAAGGTATTCAACCGACCAGGCGTATCGAGAAGTAATCAAACAAAACAGCAAGATGTGTTATCACAATGATGAAGATTATAGACATGCGAAAATTGAGACAGCCAGACAAAAGATCAAGGAGCTTTATCAAAATGATATACTTTATAGAGAAGCAACAATGGAGCAGGCTAGACAAAAGATCAAGGAGCGTTATCAAAATGATGAAGATTACCGAAAAATATATAAGAAGAAGTTGCTACCAGAATAATGGGTAGATACTGGGGTGACAAAAGCTATAATGAAAAAATTAAATTCTCTGCGAGGTTGTACCGAAGAACGCATAAGGACAAAGGGAAAAATTACATTCAGAAATACAAGAAGATAGCAAAAATGCAGGCTGATCTTCGTAAGAAAGGGAGAGGGAAATACTAAGGAATTGCTGTGAGAAGGCATTTAAGGCATTCGCAATGCACTTTGTTCTGGGACATCACGCGTCTCCTCCTTGGGCTAGACAATTAAGCAAAACCCTTTTAGGTAGATTCGTTAAGACTACTGGTTTGGTTCATTTCCCTTTTTTTTATTTATTTGTTTTTTTATCCCAATATTAGCTCATTTTAGAGTCATCACACTTACTATATCTTTTCTTTTTTTTTATCTATGTTTAATCAGCTTTGTTTATTATATTTGGCGTATGTGACAGGAATGATGACTATTTACATTATTTATTTTAATTGTGTTGCAAATGTATTTTAATTGTTTTTTTTAGGAAGCACAGGTTAATTACTCTGAATCCCGTTTTTCAACGAAGGGATTTGTTGCAGGTGAATAACCCCCAACCAATAGCCCAATAAGTGATATCTGATCTGGCTCAATGAATATTGACTGAAGTGACACCCAAGCAAGCTAGTGATTATAGAAGGCACAGAATAATCGAGTGATACGAATGCATGTGACCGATTGGTCGAACGCTCAAACCCAAAACAACAACAGCAACATTTGGAACTATATTGGATTTTCAGTTAAATACTGGGAAAAAAATTAAAGCAATTAAATGGTTCCTGGAGCAGATCCCCCTCTACTAGATTCCATTGACAAGCGAAAACCGATTTGACAGTAGTACTGTATTAATACGTTTAAGCGCAGCCCTATCCTATCGTACAAGCGCAGCCCTTACCCGCCATACAGGCGGCCTATTACTTTAAGCGGTGCCCTGTCCCACCATACAACGGGGCATATCCATCGATACAACAATATACATATTACATTAACACACATATCCATTCGTACAATGAGTCCACCATATAACGGGGGGTATCCATCCATACAACAATACACATATTAAAACAACACACATATCCATCCATACAATGTCCACCATACAAAAAGACTTTTTTCAGAAACATTTTTCTCATCGAAAGAAATGCTATTAATTTAACAATACACATATCCCAACATTCCAAGCGACCATTGGAGACATCAAGGTGTGTCGGCCATCTGATATAACGTACCGGAGCGATAAGGGAAAGTTATTGGGAACATTATCAGAAGAATTTCGATTGCCAAGAATCTCGTTTAGCATTAGAAGTGACTTTGTAGTAGCATTATGTATAATAAATATCATTTAAGATTGATCGTTACCACAGAGTGTTTTGAACTCAAATCCTTCATATCTGAAGGAAAGCCCATCTCTGCTGAATCGTGGGAACTTCTAATATAAACATGCCATTCAGTTTATGGTGTCTAAGACATACTAAAAATGTGTGCAAAATTATCTACATTAAGGCACGAACTGTAGCCCCTAGTAAGTGAAGCAATCAAATGAATCTTTATATTTCCCATACCGTGAATCGAACTCAAGCCAACTAGGTGAGAGTCAGATATCCCAACCACTAGACTATGTAGGATATGTTAAAATATCTGGTTAATGAAGTTTATGATAAACAACAAATTATGGACTTAATTAGCTGCCTAATTCTTTGATGATCGTCTCTTGCTATTCCAAAGAAGAAAAAGCCGTAGGCTTTTTCTTGTTTGTAATCATACATAAAGAATCGATCTAGTTCATTATTATAATAATCCGCGATGCAAGAGGTATCAAAAATTACATAAAAAACGATAAAGTTCATCATAAATGGTGTCAGTCCAGAGAATTTTATGTAGTAGTTATTAATATAAATAAAGGATCAATACAGTTCATTATATATGAGGACTATTTACATTAAGGAACGAACTTCAGCTCATAGTAACTGAAGTAATAAAAAAATTATTATATAGATGATTATTTTACTTATCTTCCTTAAGAAATTATTATAAGTAAGAAAGGAAAGGATATTGGTTTGAAAATAAAGAAAAGTGGCTGAAACCACGATGTTCCGCATCGACAGTTGGTTTGTTTTTCCATTACTTAAACTACTGATAGCTGATATTATAATATAATGAACTATATCGATCCATTATGTTATTATTTACAAAAGGTTTTTAACCCCATTAATTTCTCTTAAAATCAGCCATTAAACAGCTCTCTACAATGTTCCAGTGCCCCGCTATCTGAGGAAAAGAGAAAAAAAGCCGTATATGCAGAATATCGGGGTTGCAGCTACTTTTCTTGATTTTCAAGCCAGTATATTTCCTTTTTTGTCCAAGTCAAGGGACTATAAGTTTTCTATATTGGGGTTTTGGACAAGGTGGTTCTAATAGTGTACTTCTGTATTTGATCTGATTTTATTTTTAGGAGTTATGACCCATTTTATTTTTTACTATGGGGCATTATCGTCTCTTACTAGATTGCTAGCTACCTATGCTACCCGGATTTTGATCTGACTTTATCTTTTGGAGTTATGGGTTTTTGTATTTCTTAGTTTGGGGCGTGGTTGTTTCTTACTAGGTTGCTGACTACCGCTAAAACCCGGATACAAACAGGAAATGGTGCTGCCATGATTTGTATTTTTCAGTTATCTCTGCAGGATTACTAGGTTGCTAGCTGCCGCTGAAACCCAGATATCATAGGCAGTGCAATAGCGCTGCCTAAGTAAAAAAAGATGTTGGCACAATGTATTACTTTTTTTGCATACCAGGGCACTTCGTATCGAAGGAGCTGTCGTAGAAACTACGAAAAGGGCTCATTCAATTGGGAATTGGAATGGCTAGTGCCCTTTTTTATAGTCGAAAGTGATTGGAAGGCAACTAACACCTTTTCCACGACCACCAATTCCCCAAACAGATCCAATCAAAATTTCGAGACAGCCATTTTGTTCAGCGTAGTTGATTTTCACATAGAAATTATGTTTTTGAGGAGGACTGTCCCCCCTCAGCCCTCGAGGCAAGAGTTGTAAGTTATACCCTGGGGGCGTATAAGGTTTTTATAGAAAGCTTTGTCGTAGTAACTTCAAAAGGGCTGATTCGATTGGAAATTCAAAAGGCTAATGCACTTTTTAATCGTCAAAAATGATTGGAGGGCAACTAACCCCCCTCTTACGCCCATCTTTTCCCCAAACACATCTAATTAAAATTTTGAGATAGCTATTTTGTTCAACATAGTTGAAAGTTCTGAAAATTAAGTCTTTTAGGATGACAACCCTCCCGCACAGCCCTCAGGGCAAGGGTTATAAGTAATGCCTTTATGGCATATAAGGTTTTCACAGAAAGATTTGTCGTATAAACTGCAAAAAGGGGTCATTCGATTGGAAATTGAAATAGCTAGTGCCCTTTTTAATAATCAAAAGTGATTCAAAGGTAACTAGAACCCCGTCGACTCCCACCATTTATCCAAATACATCAAATCAAAATTTGGAGCCATTTTGTTCAACTTAGTTGAAAGGTCAGGAAATTATATCTTTGAGGATGAAAACCCCTCATAGCCCTCAGGGCAAAGGTTATAAGTTATACCCTGGGGGCATATAAGGTTTCTATTGAAAGATTTGTCGTAGAAGCTTGAAAAAGTGCGCATTCGATTGCAAATTCAAAATGCTAGTGCCCTTTTAATAGTCGAAAGTGATTGGAGGGAAACTAACCCCCCTTTCACGCCCATCTTTTTCCCAAACACATACAATCATAATTTTCAGATGACCATTTTGTTCAACGTAGTTGAAAGTTTGGGAATTAGGTCCTTAAGGATGACAATCCCCCCACACAGCCCTGAGGGCAAGGGTTTTAAGTTATGCACTGTGGGCATATGAGGTTTTTATATAAAGCCTTGTAGTAAAACTTCAATAAGGGCTCATTCGATTGGAAATTAAAAGACTTAGTGCCCTCTTTAATAGCTGAGAGTAATTGGAGGGCAACTAACCCCCCTCTCACGCCCACCATATTCCCAAACAAATCCAATCAAAATTTTGAGATATTTATTTTGTTCAACTTAGTTAAAACTTCTGGAAATTGGGTGTTTTAGGATGACAACCCCCTCAGAGCGCTCAGGGCAAGGGTTTCAATTTATACCCTGGGGGTATATAATGTTTTTTTTTTTATAGGAAGTGTTGTCATAGAAACTTCAAAAAAAGCTCATTTGATCGGAAATTGAAAGGATTAGTGCCCTTTTTGATAGTCGAAAGTTACTGGAGAACAACTAACCCCCCTCTTATGAACACCATTTCCCCAAACACATAAGATAAAAATTTTGAGATAGTTGAAAGTTCCAAAAATTATTATTTTAAGGATGACAACCCCCCTAAACCCCTCAGGAAAAGGGTTGTAAGTTTTGCCCTGGGGACATATAAGGTTTTTATAGAAAAAGTTTTCGTAGAGACTTCAAAAAGGGCTCATTCGATTGGAAATTGAAATGGCTAGTGCCCTTTTTAATAGTCGGAAGTGATTGGAAGGCAACTAGACCCCTTCCATACCCACCATTTATCCAAATACATCCAATCAAATTTTAAGAGAGCCATTTTGTTCAACGTAGTTGAAAGTTCTGGAAATTAAGTCTTTGAGGATGAGAACCCCCTCGGAGTCCTCAAGAGAAGGGTTATAAGTTATGCCCTGGGGGCATATAAGGTTTCTATTGAAAGATTTGTCGTAGAAGCTTGAAAAAGGTCGCATTCGATTGGAAATTCAAAGTACTAGTGCCCTTTTTAATAGTCGAAAGTGATTGAAGGGCAACTAAACTCCCTCTCACGCCAACCTTTTCCCCAAACACATACAATCATAATTTTCAGATTGCTTTTTGTTCAACGTAGTTGAAAGTTTGGGACTTAGGTCTTTAAGGATGACAACCCCCCCCCCCCAGAGCCCTAAGGGCAAGGGATTTAAGTTATCCCCTGTGGGCATATGAGGTTTTTATAGAAAGCGTTGTAGTAAAACTTCAAAAAGGGCTCATTCGATTGAAAATTAAAAGGGCTAGTGCCCTTATTAATAGTTGAAAGTAATTGGAGGGCAACTAACCCCCCTCTCACGCCCACCATTTTCCCAAACAAATCCAATCCAAATTTTGAGATATTCGTTTTGTTCAACTTAGTTAAAACTTCTGGAAATTAGGTCTTTTAGGATGACAACCCCCTCAGAGAGCTCAGGGCAAGGGTTTTAAGTTATACCCTGGGGGCATATAAGATTTTTTATAGAAAGTGTTGTCATAGAAACTTCAAAAAGGGCTCATTTGCTTGGAAATTGAAAGGATTAGTGCCCTTTTTGATAGTCGAAAGTGAATGGAGAGTAACTAACCCCCCTCTCATGCACACCATTTCCCCAAAAACATAAGTGTAAAATTTTAAGATATTTGATAGTTCCGTAAATTATTATGTTGAGGATTAAACCCCCCCTTCAACCCCTTAGGGCAAGGTTGTAAGTTATGCCCTGGGGGCATATAAGGTTTTCATGAGAAAAAGTTTTCGTAGAGACTTCAAAAAGGGCTCATTCGATTGAAAATTGAAAAGGCTAGTAACCTTTTTTTATAATAAAGAACGACCTCTTGCCTATACTAAATTTTATAGGCCACTTAACTATAGTATAGGCTAGTACAGTTATTATATTTAAGGTCAATATATTAATCCGGATTGCAGCGGTAGCTAGCAACCTAGTAAGAGACGATCACGTCCAATGTTAAGAAATATAAAAACCCATAGTTCCTAAAAAAGGAGTCAGATCAAATTCAAAAGTACACCATTAGAACCGCCTTGTCTGAAACCCCTGTATAGTAAACTTTCTGTCCCTTGGCTTGAACAGCAAGGGAAAAATATTGGCTTGAAAATCAAGAAAAGTGGCAGCTACTACAACATTCTGCCTAAACGGGATATTTTTTTCTTTCTTTTTTCTTTCTTTTCCAGAGATAGCTTGGCACTGGAACATCGTAGAGAGTTGTTCAATGGCTCATTTTAAAGGAATTATAATAAAGATCGAACTCTTCCCTATCCTAACTTGCATAGGTAACTTCACTATAGTTAAGATTACAGTATTTATATTATACATCATTATAAATTATAAAAGGTTCGAATGTTCGAAGATTATAGAGTTAAAAAGTTTCCCACACCGGAAATCGAACCCGGGCCTGTTAAGTGAAAGTTAACTATCCTAGACACTAGACCATATGGGACCATAAAGAAGTATAATTTAAGAACCATATGCATATTATTATTTCAACATACCAATTATAATAAGGCCAAAACAAAATCGTCGACTTGCAACCTTACTTTTGACACATCAGTTAAATCTTCATCAGATTTTAAAAATGTTTTGCTAGTATAAATTGACGGATCCAGTTGTATTTGATCTACACTACATATAAAATCACAAGTCGATTATAATAAAGAACGACCTTTTGCCTATACTAAATTTTATACGCCACTTAATCATAGTATAGTTATAATAAAGAACGACACCTAGCCCATTTTAAATGAAACATAAATAGGGATTATGTAATTTCCATCAGTATCATGGCTGTAGAGACGGCTGATACCTAGTAAAGAACAAACCATTACAGTAAAGAATATTTCATGTTAAAGATTGATCAATGATGCCATAATCATAGTTTGTAGCCATACAATTACATTAAAGAACGAACTTTAGTCCATAGTTTATATTAAAGGACGATCATTAGAAAAGCACACCATTGCATATATTGGACTGAGTTAGTTTTTAGTTTTTATAGTATAGGTTAGTGATTTAACAGATAGCATGGCACTGGGACATCGTAGAGAGTTGTTGAATGACTCATTTTAAAGGAAATTAATTGGGTTAAGAATCTTTTGTAGTTAAAACAAATTATTTTTATTACATTAAGAAATTTTAATTATCATCATAAGTAAAAATTTCCCACACAGAAATTGATTATAATAAAGAACGACCTCTTGCTTATTCTAAGTTTTATACGCCACATAATTATACTATAGGTTAGTAATTCCACATTTAGCTTGGCACTGGTACAGTAAAGAACAAACTTTCAGCCCATAGTAACTAAAATAAGATTATAATTTCAGGTTAAAGATTGATCAATCATGTCATAATCGTAGGTTGTAGCCAGGTCGTCTCTTACTATTCCAATTAAGAAAAAACCATAGGCTTTTTCCTGTTTGTAATGCAGTGAGGTTTCCGGGTTGCAGTCTTTGAAAAGATGGGTCATGCAGTATGAAAAGACATCAAAATTTTAATTTTTTTTTGTAAAATTACATTAAGGAACGTTTACATTAAAAGGCCATCATTGGAACTTATCAGATACAAGTTACGGAAAATACAAATTAGAAAAAGATCCAGAAAAGAATACAATCTAAGAAAAACGATCTTGAACAATACGTGTTAAATATAGTAGGGATCATTAGAAAACGCAGTAGGCCTATCCATAATGAAGAATAAAAGGAAGTGCTGAGCGTGTACTGAGATGTCATGAAATTGGTGCCTACAAAGAACTTAACGGAGAAAGAAGTTTTGGACAATCATAGGCAGCGCAATAATGCTGCCTAAGTAAAGAACGATGTTGGCACAATGTATTATTTAATTTTGAGTTGTCGTAGAAACTTGGAAAACGGCTTATTCGATTGGAAAATGGAACGGCTAGTGCCCTTTTAAATAGTTTAAAATGATTGGAAGGCAACTAACATCCCTTCCACGCCCACCATTTCCCCAAAGACATCCAATCAAAATGTGGAGATAGCCATTTTGTTCAGCGTAGTTGATTTCCAGACAGAAAATATGTTTCAGAGGAGGACACTTCCCCAGAGCCCTCAGGGCAAGGGTTTTAAGTTATTCCCTTGGGGCATATAAGAACGATGTTGGCACAATGTATTATTTATTATTTTTATCCTGTAGAGCAGGGCACTTTGTATCGAAGAAGTTGTCGTAGAAACTTCGAAAAGGGCTTATTCAATTGGAAATTAGAGTGGCTTGTGCCCTTTTTAATAGTCGAAAGTGATTTGAGGGTAACTAACCCCCCTCTCGCACCCACCGTTTCCCCAAAAATTTACAGTAAAGAACGATCGCTCATGCATAGAAACTGATATATGGTGGTTCCAGGGGTAGTTACTTGTGGTTCGTCTCTTACTATTTCAAAGAAGAAAAAGCCGTAGGCTTTTTCCTGTTTGTAATGATATAGCATAAAACGAATTCCAAGTTGTAAACGAATTCAATAGTAATTAAACTGTTCGTGCTAACAAACTGTATGATAAGAGCAACTCGTCTCAATAGTAACCGAAACTTTAAAAAACGGAATTTTAATATAAATTTTTTTTGTTACCAGGGGTAATTGTAACGACCCTGTGGTCCTAGATTGTCGCAAGAGGGCTCATTATAGTAAAGAACGAACTCTTGCCCTTAGTTACCTACTATGTCTTGTCAAATTAGCTAATTAATTTCATCGAATTTTGTTTAAAAATAATTCCCACACCGGGATTCGAACCCAAGACAATTAATTGAAAGTCAACTACCCTAAACCACTAAACCATATGAGATATATATAGAAAGCTAATTAATTGTTTTATGATTTCTTATAGCATAAATTTCATCGGTTATAGCTGAAACCTAGTAAAGAACAAACCACGGCACATAGTAACTATTTCCGGGTTGCAGCGGTAGCTAGCAACCTAGTAAGAGACGATCACGTCCAATGTTAAGAAATATAAAAACCCCTAACTCCTAAAAAAGAGTCAGATCAAAACAAAAATTACACTATTAGAACCGCCTTGTCCAAAACCCCTTTAAAGGAAACTTACCGCTCTTTGGCTTGAATAACAAAGAAAATATATTGGCTTGAAAATCAAGAAAATTCACTTTAACAACGTTATTCTCCACAAACGGGATATTTTTTTCTTTCCCTTCCGGGTTGCAGCGGTAGCTAGCAACCTAGTAAGAGACGATCACGTCCAATGTTAAGAAATATAAAAACCCCTAACTCCTAGAAAAATAGTCAGATCAAAACAAAAAGTACACCATTAGAACCGCCTTGTCCGAAACCCCTATAAAGGAAACTTACCACCCTTTGGCTTGAATAACAAAGAAAATATATTGGCTTGAATCAAGGAGGCACACTTGTGCCTCTATAAAGAGGCGACCCACCACAATGTTAAGCGATTTCAGGTCCTAGAGGTCGCAGAGAGACGGCGGTAATTGCATTTTGTAGCCCAAGCTCAAACTAAGAAACTTGCAAAATTTCATCCTCCTCCGACTTTATCTTCATGGGGTAAACTGGGCCGGAAGTTTGGACCCTCCCACCACAGCCCCCCTTTAACGTTGTCCGATTGGGCTGAAATTTAGAGGTTAAGCTTTCCTAGGGCCCGGGAGCTTATCCTCGAAATTTCAGCTCAATCCGATCACTCCTTCCCTGTTTCACCAAATCTAGCCACTTACACGTCATCTCATTTCTTTTTTCTTAGCCACGCCTACAGGCCACAGTTGGCAACGGATCCGGTTGAATGAGGACTCATTCGAAGCAGAATTCGACCTGTTAGGGCCTTTTGATATTTTCAGACCGAAAAAATTATCCCCAGACTTTACATTTACGAAAAACCTCGTTTTCCTATATTAGCCCATGTTAATTTTTCCCTCCACAACCCCCCTTTAACGTTGTCTGATCGTGCTGAAATTTAGATGATAAGCTTTCCTGGGGACTTTGAAATTATAGTATAAATTTCAGCTAAATCTTATCACTCATTCCCTTTTTTCAAAAAACCACATATAAAGATTTTTGTGAATTTTCTTGCGTCGAAAATACATTCTATTTGCTAAACAACAATTACTATTGTGTTTGTATAGTCCAGCGGCTGAGACTTTAGACTTTCAGGCGGAAAACTCGGGTTCGATTCACCATCAGAGCAACTTTTTTATATACTTTGAAAAGAAACTCAGTTTCTTTTTTAAATTATTTGAAAAAAATTAAGTTTTCTAAAGAGTTAAAGAGGCTGAGTTACAAGGTCGACCCTTAAAACGTACAGGGATTAGGAGGCACAGTTGGGGGGCTGTTAAAGAGGCTGAGTCACAAGTTCGAACCTTAAAACGTACAGGGATTAGGAGGCACCCTGTACGACGTGATTTGAGTATTCAGGAATTAAAAGCCTTAACACAAGAATGTTCAAGAGCGGGGGGTTTGGGGGCGGCAGCCCCCCAACTTTAACTCCTGACACGATCAGCTAACAGTTAGTCAAGCAATAATAAGTAATAAACTGTACAAAAACGTGCAGAAATTATTTGAAAAAAACTACGTTTTCTAAAGAGTTAAAGAGGCTGAGTTACAAGGTCGAACCTTAAAACGTACAGGGATTAGGAGGCACAGTTGGGGCTGCCGCCCCCAAACCCCCGCTTTCGCAGCCTTTAAATAAAAAAAAAATTTAAACTGAAAGTAAGGAGCGACATTAAATCTTAAAACGAACAGAAATTATTCCGTATATGAAAGAGGCTGTGCCCTCCTCAACGCCTCGCTCTTTACGCTAAAGTTTTTATTGTTTAAAAAAAGAGTTGTGAGAAAGTCAAACTTTAGCGTAAAGAGCGAGGCGTTGAGGAGGGCACAGCCTCTTTCATATACGGAATAATTTCTGTTCGTTTTAAGATTTAATGTCGCTCCTTACTTTCAGTTTAAATTTTTTTTTTTATTTAAAGGCTGCGAAAGCGGGGTTTGGGGGCGGCAGCCCCCCAACTGTGCCTCCTAATCCCTGTACGTTTTAAGGTTCGACCTTGTAACTCAGCCTCTTTAACTCTTTAGAAAACGTAGTTTTTTTCAAATAATTATAATAAAGAACGACCTCTCGTCTATAATTACAGTAAAGAACGATCGCTCATGCATAGTAACTGATATATGGTGGTTCCAGGGGTAGTTACTTGTGGTTCGTCTCTTAATATTTCAATCCGGGTTGCAGCGGTAGCTAGCAACCTAGTAATTAGATAAGGGATCGATGTGGTTCATTATAAATTATAAAAGGTTTAGAGCTTCTAATGTTCGAAGATTATAGAGTTAAAAATTTACCAATACCGGGAATCGAACCCGGGCCTTCTGGATGAAACCCAGCCATCCTATCCGCTACACCATATGGAACTATAAAACAGCATGATTTAAGAACCATATGCATATTATTATTTCATCATACCATCCGGGTTGCAGCGGTAGCTAGTCCGGGTTGCAGCGGTAGCTAGCAACCTAGTAAGAGACGATCATGTCCAATGTTATGAAATATAAAAACCCATAGTTCCTAAAATATAATATACGCCACTTAATTATACTTAAGGTTAGTAATTCCACAGATAGCTTGGCACTTGAACATCGTAGAGAGTTGTTCAATGGCTCATTTTAAAGTAATTTTGTATTTAAAAAATATTATCTTTAAAATAGAATCAGCTTTTTTACGAAAACTGCCAATTTCATATTAAAGATTGATCAATGACGTCATAATTAATTTAATAACTAATTACTTTAATGGCTGCAAAGAACACAGGTTCTTTGCAGCTTGTGTAAACGGCAAAAATATCCATGGTATCCGAGCAATAGTTCGAATATTTTCCGGGTTGCAGCGGTAGCTAGCAACCTAGCAAGAGACGATCACCTCCAATGTTAAGAAATATAAAACCCCAAAACTCCTAAAAAAAGAGACAGATCTAAACAAAAAGTACACCATTAGAACCGCCTTGTTCGAAACCCCTATAAAGGAAACTTACCGCCCTTTGGCCTGAATAACAAAGAAAATAATCTATGAAAAACTATGAAAAACTATGAAAAATAATCTATGAAAAACTGCATATTACATGTTAAAGATTGATCAATGACGTCATCATCATAGGTTGTAGCCAGGTCGTCTCTTAATATTCCAATTAAGAAAAAGCCCTAGGCTTTATCCTTTTTGTAATTTCATCCGGTTTGCAGCGGTAGCTAGCAACCTGGTAAGAGACGATCACGTCCAATGTTAAGAAATATAAAAACCCATAACTTCTAAAAAAAAAGTCAGATCCAAACAAAAAGTACACTATTACAACTGTTTGTCCTAAACCCCTATATAAGAAATTTTCTGTCATTTGGCTTGAACAGCAAGGGAAATGTATTTGCCTGAAAATCAAGAAAAGTGGCAGCTACTACAGCATTCTGCCTAAACGGCATCTTTTTCCCTTTTTTTTCTTTTTTTACCCACAGATAGCTTGGCACTGGAACATCGTAGAGAGTTTTTCAATGGCACATTTTAAAGGAAATTAATTCGAAAAAACGTTTTGTAATTAAAACAAATAATTTTAAAATATAATTAATTTTTCTATGATTACATAAAGGATCGATATAGTTCATCATAAATGGTGTCGGTGTAGAGAATCTCATATAGTAATTATTAATCAGAAGTTTTGTTTAGACTTTTAATAGCGAGAATCAAAAAGGGTCAAAATTCAAAAAAATTAATAATAATTAGACAAAGGCACCTCTTCTAATTTAAGGTCGATTTGAACGCCTTCGCCTTGTTTTCTTAGAACCAATAAATATAATCAATAACGAACCTCATTCTTCCTCTATGTAAGAATCAACAGGTTATTCTCCTCCTTATAACTTTTCTAGTTGGCCTCGCCAGCCATGGCTACCCATGGCTACCCATGGCTATCCACCCATGGCTACCAATAATCAACTAACTTCACTACAGCTACTGGCAACATAAACCACTTTATAACAGCTGGCTACAATAGAGGTCATGTTACAACAAATGGTCCTAAAACACCGGGAGGGGGCTGATTCGAGTGGAAACTTAAATTTGTGTGCCCTTTCTAAGTGGCTAAGAAGAATAGAGGGCAACTAGCCCCCTCCAAGAACCTTTTCCCCTATAGTAATCCGATCAAAATTTCGAGATAGCCATTTTGTCAACATAGTTGAAAGGTCCAATAATTATTCCCTTGGGAATGACAAGGCCCACTTAAGCCCACAGGAAAAGAGCCGTAATCCGGGTTGCAGCGGTAGCTAGCAACCTAGTAAGAGACGATCATGTCCAATGTTAAGAAATATAAAAACCCCAAACTCCTCAAAAAAAGTCAGATCAAAACAAAAGTACACCATTAAAACCGCCTTGTCCGAAACCCCTATAAAGGAAACTTACCACCCTTTGGCTTGAATAACAAAGAAAATATATTGGCTTGAAAATCAAGAAAATTGACTAACCCCGTTATTCTCCACAAACGGGATATTTTTTTCTTTCTTTCTTCTTTTCCACAAATAGCTTGGCACTGGAACATCGTAGAGAGTTATTCACAGTGATATATAAGATTTCCCATTACATCTGTAAACTGTTCCACAGTTGCCGGTCCATACCTTGGAAGTTACAATAAAGAACGATCTCTTGCCTAAACTAAATTTTATACGACATCAGGGTTGCAGCGGTAGCCAGCAAAGTAGTAATTACAGAAAAGAAAGACATGACCATGCTAAATGAAATAATCTATCCGGGTTGCAGTGGTAGCTAGCAACATAGTAAGAGGCGATCCCGTCCAATGTTAAGAAATAAAAAAACCATTGCTCCTAAAAAGAGTCAGATCAAAACAAAAAGTACACAATTAGATATATGTTAACTATAAGAACGACATCTAGTCATCTAAATCATCTAGTCATCTAGACATATAAGTCATCTAGACATCTAAATATATTAGACTTAGTTTGATGCCTTACTCTTCAAAGTTTGTCTCTTAATATTCCAAATAAGAAAAAGCCATAGGCTTTTTCCTGTTTGTGATTTTTCCAGGTTTACATAAAGGATCGATGTGGCTCACTATAAATTATAAAAGGTTTAGAGCTTCTAATTTTCGAAGATTATAGAATTAAAAATTTTCCCATATCAAGAATCGAACCCATGCCTGCTAGGTGAAAGCCAGCTGTCCTATCTGCTAGACCATATGGGACTATAAATAAATATGATTTAAGAACCATATGCATATTATTATTTCATCATACCAATTATAATCTCTACAAACGGGATATTTTTTCTTTCTTTCTCTTCCCCGGATAGCTTGGCACTGGAACATCGTAGAGAATTTTTAATGACTCAATTTAAAGGAAATCTCTAGATCTAGTGCCTTTTGTAATTAAAAATAAAACACATTTTAAAGTAGAATCATGTTTGTCAAAAAATTGCATTTTTGATGTATTTTCAAACTGCAGTCTTTTAAAATAACTAGCAGGATCGACAGAACAAACAGAGAGAAATAGAGGGATTACTTTTAATAGATGCAGTCACACTTTTTGCCTATTTTATCGGCTTTCACGCAAAAGAACAAAACACATTTTAAAACACCACGGTGATTTATATTTCCAGAATCCAAAGTCCCCACTAAGCAGCGGTAAGATTTGAACCCACACCTCCAAAGAAATTACATTATCCGGGTTGCAGCGGTAGCTAGCAACCTAGTAATAGACGATCACCTCCAATGTTAAGAAATTTAAAAACCCATAACTCCTAAAAAAAAGTCAGATCAAAACAAAAAGTACACCATTAGAACCGCCATGTCCGAAACCCCTGTATAGTAAACTTTCTGTTATTTGGATTGAGGATGACGCTCCCTCCACAGTCAATGCAAGAGTTGTAAGTGATTGTAGTTTTTATTATGGGGACGCGACCGTCCCTCACTATATTATTACCACCAAAACCCTGGTTTCTCATTTGATCCTGGTTGCAGCGGTAGCTAGCAACCTAGTAAGAGACGATCACCTCCAATGTAAAGAAATATAAAACCCCCCAACTCCTAAAGAAATATAAAACCCCCCAACCCATAACTCCTAAAAAACAGTCAGATCAAAACAAAAAGTACACCATTAGAACCGCCTTGTCCGAAACCTCTATAAAGGAAACTTACCACCCTTTGGCTTGAATAACAAAGAAAATATATTGGCTTAAAAATCAAGCAAATTGACTTTTATCACGTTATTCTCCACAAACGGGATATTTTTTCTCTTTTCTTTTGTATCCAGAGATAGCTTGGCACTGGAACATCGTAGAGGGTTGTTCAATAGCTCATTTTAAAGGAAATTAATTGGGTTAAAAATCTATAGTAACTAAAATAAATTATTTCTAAAAGAGAATAAATTTTTCCACCAAAAACTGCATTTTCGATGTCTTTTCACACTGCAGTCTTTCAAACATAATCGCATACCAGCGGTAAGATTTGAACCCACGCCTCCGAAGAGACTGGTGGCTTACACCAGTGCCTTGGACCACTCGGCCAGGCTGCCTCTCATAAATAAATATACATGTGAATTTGGGTTGCAGCAGTAGCTAGCAACCCAGTAAGAGACGATCAGTCCAATGCTAAGAAATATAAAAACCCAAAACTCCTAAAAATAGAGTCAGATCAAAACAAAAGTATATCATTAGAACTACCTTGTCTGAAACCCTACTAGATAAATAGTGAATGTCATCATAGTTTTATATTAGAGCTATGACGTGAATAGAAAAACACGAAAATATATTGTTGTTTCTGAAGACGTCATGAAATAATATCATTGCGCCATGACGTCAATAAAATCATTACGCCGTGACGTCATAATTACTACTTAAGAACGACAAAGATGTAAATTCTCTCATTCTTGATTAGATTTTCTAAGAAGTACGCCTCCGTATATTCACTGTGTTGTCGAACATTTTCCATTGCATCTATAAACTGTTCCGCAGTTGCCAATCCATACCTTGGAAGCTTTTCATTAAACTGACAACACTTCTTTTGGATATTACTATGAAGCTTTGCCAAAGCATTTCTAGCCAACTGTTCAACAGCATCCGCTCTTTCAAAGAGAATTTTAATCTCTAATTTTGAATACTTTTCGTGATCCTGGTAAGACATGCGTAAAATGTTTCTCAATTTACGAAGATCAGCCTGCATTTTTGCCATCTTCTTGTATTTCTGAATGTAATTTTTCCCTTTGTCCTTATGCGTTCTTTGGTACAACCTCGCAGAGAATTTAAGTTTTTCATTATAGATTTTGTCACCCCAGTATCTACCCATTATTCTGGTAGCAACTTTTTTCTTATATATTTTTTGGTAATCTTCATCATTGTGATAACGCTCCTTGATCTTTTGTCTAGCCTGCTCAATTCTCGCTTCTCTGTGATCTTTATCATTATCATACCTTTCCTTGCTCTTTTGTCTAGCCTGCTCAATTGTTGCTTCTCTATAAAGTTTATCATGGTGATAACGCTCCTTGATCTTTTGTCTAGCCTGCTCAATTCTTGCTTCTCTGTAATATTCATCATTATCATACCGATCCTTGCTCTTTTGTCTAGCCTGCTCAATTGTTGCTTCTCTGTAATCTTCATCATTACCATACCGTTCCTTGATCTTTTGTTTGGCTGTCTCAATTTTTGCATGTCTATAATCTTCATCATTGTGATAACACATCTTGCTGTTTTGTTTGATTACTTCTCGATACACCTGGTCGGTTGGATACCTTTGTTTTTTTCTTTTCAAGATACTATCTCTGTTGTTTGTGTAGTACTGTTTTTTTTAACTTGCGTATAGCTTGCTTTGATCTAACCATTATCTAATAATGAATGAGAACATTTACAGTTTTGACACTTCTTACATAGTAATTATGACGTCACGGCGTAATGATTTTATTTCATGACGTCATGGCCCCATTGTATTATTTCATGACGTCTTCAGAAACAACAATATAATTTCGTGTTTTTCTATTCACGTCTCATAGCTCTAATATAAAATATGATGACATTCATTATTTATCTAGTAGGGTTTCAGACAAGGTAGTTCTAATGATGTACTTTTGTTTTGATCTGACTCTATTTTTAGGAGTTTTGGGTTTTTATATTTCTTAGCATTGGACTGATCGTCTCTTGCGAGGTTGCTAGCTACTGCTGTACCCCAAATTATGAGAGGCAGGCTGGCCGAGTGGTCCAAGACACTGGTGTCAGCCACCAGTCTCTTCGGAGGTGTGGGTTCAAATCTTACCACTGGTATACGATTATGTTTGAAAGACTGCAGTGTGAAAAGACATCAAAAATGCAGTTTTTGGTAGAAAATTTTTTCTCTTTTAGAAATAATTTATTTTAGTTACTATAGATTTTTAACCCTATTAATTTCCTTTAAAATGAGCCATTGAACAACTCTCTACGATGTTCCAGTGCCAAGCTATCTCTGGAAACAAAGAAAAAAAAAAAAAAGAAAAAAAAATATCCCGTTTAGGCAGAATGTTGTAGTAGCTGCCACTTTTCTTGATTTTCAAGCCAATATATTTCCCTTGCTGTTCAAGCCAAGGGACAGAAAGTTTACTATACAGGGGTTTCGGACAAGGCGGTTCTAATGGTGTACTTTTTGTTTTGATCTGACTCCTTTTCTAGGAACTATGGGTTTTTATATTTCTTAACATTGGACGTGATCGTCTCTTACTAGGTTGCTAGCTACCGCTGCAACCCGGATTCAAGCCATGGGACAGAAAGTTTCCTATACAGGGGTTTCGGACAAGGCGGTTCTAATGGCGTACTTTTTGTTTTGACCTGACTCTTTTTTTAGGAGTTAGGGGTTTTTATATTTCTTAACATTGGACGTGATCGTCTCTTACTAGGTTGCTAGCTACCGCTGCAACTCGGATATAGGATTTACTATAATTAACAAAATACCCCTGATTACAAACAGGAAAAAGCCCACGGCTTTTTCTTCTTTGAAATAGTAATAGACGAAACTCAAACAATCCAGTAGCTAACTAAGTCGAATGTATGCAATGGTTTATTATTCTAATGATCGTCTTTTAATGTAAAATAGATTATTTCAGTTAGCATGGTCATTTCGTTCTTTACTGTAATTGTAATTTCGTAAAAAATAATTCCTTTAAAAAAAAAATTAAGTACAAATAGCACTAGATCTAGAGATTTCCTTTAAAATGAGCCATTGAACAACTCCCTACGATGTTCCAGTACCAAGCAATTTGTGGAAGAAGAAGAAGAAGAAGAAAGAAAAATATATCCCGTTTGTGGAGAATAATGTGGTTAAAGTCAATTTTCTTGCTTTTCAAGCCAATATATTGTCTTTGTTATTCAAGCCAAAGGGCGGTAATTTTTCTTTATAGGGGTTTCGGGCAAAGGCGGTTATAATGGTCTACTTTTTGTTTTGATCTGACTCTTTTTTCAGGAGTTATGGGTTACTTTAGTATTTACTATGGGGCGTGATCGTCTCTTACTAGGTTGCTAGCTATCGCTGCAACCCGGATCACTGTGAATATATGGAGGCATTATTGTCTTTTACTTAGTTTCAGCTTGAATTCAATGATCGAGCCTTTATGTAACAAGCTACTGCTGCAACCTGGATTCCAGTTACTATGGGCTATAGTTCGCCCTTTAATGTAAACATTTTACATAATAATTGATAATTATATAAAATGAAACCGTATTGACAAACACCATACATGTTGAACTCTATCGGTCATTTATGTAAACTTGACTAACCTATACTATAGTTAACTTGCCTATAAAATTTAGTATAGCAAGAGGTCGTTTTTTATTATAATCCTAGCTAAAATAATGAAGATTATATGAATGAACCACAAGATTCAGTTCCTTTGGGCTTGAATTCGTTCTTTATTTTAAAAAATCAAGCAAACTACAATAAAGGACGAACCACAACCCTTGGTAAATTTTCTAGTTACTATGCCATGGTTTGTTCTTTACTTGTTTCAGCTATTTCTACAACCATGATACCGACAAAACTTATATAATACCCAGTTTTAATGACCTAAATCAAGCTAATATATAATTATTTATTTTAATATTTTAGTTACTATATACTACTATAGGCTAGAGTTTGTTCCTTATTATAATTAGGGGTTTTCATATTTCTTTAATGTAAGTACTGCAACCCAGATTGACAACCCAGATTATGTAAACCCTGATTACAAACAGGAATAAGCCTACGGCTTTCTCTTCTTTGGAGTAGTAAGAGACGACTCTCAAAGAATGAGGGAGCTAAATAAGTCCAATGTATGCAATGGCTTGTTCTTCTAATGATCGTCTTTTAATATAAGATTTCTAACCCCATTAATTTCCCTTAAAATGAGCCATTAAGCAACTCTCTTCGATGTTCCAGTGCCAAGCTATCTTTGGTATTACTAACCTATACTATAATTAAATGGCGTATAAAATTTAGTGTAGGCAAGAGTTCGTTCTTTATTATATTTTGACTCTCAATTATTACTTCTCGATACGCCTGGTCGGTTGAATACCTTTGTTTTTCTCTCTCAATTTTTACTTCTCGATGCACCTGGTCGGTTGAATACCTTTGCTTTTCTCTTTTCAAGATACTATCTCTGTTGTTTGTGTAGTACTGTTTTTTCAAATTGCGTATAGCTTGCTACGATCTAACCATTATCTGGGTTGCAGCGGTAGCTAGCAACCTAGTAAGAGACGATCACGTCCAATGTTAAGAAATATAAAAACCCATAGTTCCTAACAAAGGAGTTAAATCAAAACAAAAAGTACACCATTAGAACCGCCTTGTCCGAAACCCCTGCATAGTAAAATTTATGTCCCTTGGCTTTAACAGCAAGGGAAATATATTGGCTTTAAAATCAAGAAACGTGGCAGCTACTACAAACTTCTTCCAAAACTGTTTTTTTTTTTCTTTTTTTTTTTCTTTTTTTTTTCTTTTGTATCCAGAGATAGATTGGCACTGGATAATAGGTGTGGGTTTTTCAATAGCGTATTTTAAAGGAAATTAATTTGGTTAAAAATATATAGTAAATAAAATAAATTATTTATAAAAGAGAATAAATTTTTCCACCAAAAACTGCATTTTGATGTCTTTTCACACTGCAGTCTTTCAAACATAATCGTATACCAGCGGTAAGAATTGAACCCACGCCTCTGAAGAGACTGGTGGCTAACACCAGTGCCTTGGACCACTCGGCCAGGCTGCCTCTCATAAATAAATATATATGTGAATTTGGGTTGCAGCAGTAGCTAGCAACCTAGTAAGAGACGATCAGTCCAATGCTAAGAAATATAAAAACCCAAAACTCCTAAAAATAGAGTCAGATCAAAACAAAAGTACATCATTAGAGATACCTTGTCTGAAACCCTACTAGATAAATAATGAACGTCATCATAGTTTTATATTAGAGTTATGACGTGAATAGAGTGACGTCATAATTAGTATATAAGGAAAGTCAAAACTGAAAATTCTCTCATTCTTGATTAGAATAATGGTTAGATCAAAGCAGGCTATACGCAAGTTGAAGAAAGAGTACTACACAAACAACAGAGATAGTAATAACAGTAAAGAACGATCTCTCTCCCATATTAACTGATATGTTACATTAAAAGACGATCATTGGAATAAAAAGTTATTGCTTGCATTGGACTTAGTTAGCTACTTGATCGTTTGAGGTTCGTCTCTTACTATTTCAAAGAAAAAAAAGCCGTAGGCTTTTTCCTGTTTGTAATATCCGGGTTGCAGCGGTAGCTAGCAACCTAGTAAGAGACGATCACGTCCAATGTTAAGAAATATAAAAACCCATAGTTCCTAAAAAAGGAGTCAGATCAAAACAAAAGAACATTATAATAAAGAACAACCTCTCGCCTATAATAAATTTTATACGCCACTTAATTATAGTATAAGTTAGTAATTCAACAGATAGCATGGCACTGGAACATCGTAAAGAGTTGTTCAATGGCTAATTTTGAAGGAAATTAATGGGGTTAAAAACCATTTGTAATTATAGAAAAGATAGAATAACTGAAAAATGAATCATGCTTGCTGTCGTAGATGCAACTTAGTAAAAGATGAGCACGTAAATGAGGATTATATAATTTTCATCGGATATACCTGACACCTAGTAAAGAACAAACCACGACATATAGTAACTAAAAGTTAAGGTAATACAAGCATATTGTGAGAAGTTATTTGTCTGGGGAATTATAATAAAGAACGACCTCTTGCCTATACTAAATTTTATAGGCCACTTAACTATAGTATAGGCTAGTACAGTTATTATATTTAAGGTCAATATATTAATCCGGATTGCAGCGGTAGCTAGCAACCTAGTAAGAGACGATCACGTCCAATGTTAAGAAATATAAAAACCCATAGTTCCTAAAAAAGGAGTCAGATCAAATTCAAAAGTACACCATTAGAACCGCCTTGTCTGAAACCCCTGTATAGTAAACTTTCTGTCCCTTGGCTTGAACAGCAAGGGAAAAATATTGGCTTGAAAATCAAGAAAAGTGTCAGCTACTACAACATTCTGCCTAAACGGGATATTTTTTTCTTTCTTTTTTTTTTCTTTTCCACAGATAGCTTGGCACTGGAACATCGTAGAGAGTTGTTCAATGGCTCATTTTAAAGGAATCCGGGTTGCAGCGGTAGCTAGCAACCTAGTAAGAGACGATCACGTCCAATGTTAAGAAATATAAAAACCCATAGCTCCTAAAGCAGGAGTCAGATCAAAACAAAAAGTACACCATTAGAACCGCCTTGTCCGAAACCCCTGTATAGGAAACTTTCTGTCCCTTGGCTTGAACAGCAAGGGAAATATATTGGCTTGAAAATCGAGAAAATTGACTTTAACCACGTTATTCTCCCCAAACGAGATATTTTTTTCTTTTTTTTTCTTTTTTGTATCCAGAGATAGCTTGGCACTGGAACATCGTAGAGGGTTGTTCAATAGCTCATTTTAAAGGAAATTAATTGGGTTAAAAATCTATAGTAACTAAAATAAATTATTTCTAAAAGAGAATAAATTTTTCCAATAAAAACTGTATTTTTAATGCAGTGACGTCATAATTACTATATAAGAAACGTCAAAACTGTAAATGGTCTCATTCATGAATACATAATGGTTAGATCAAAGCAAGCTACACACAAGTTAAAAAATCAGTACTAAAAAATCAAGAAAAGTGGCAGCTACTACAACATTCTGCCTAAACGGGGTATTTTTTTCTCTTTTCTTTGTTTCCAGTATACTAAACGGGATTTTTCCACCAAAAACTGCATTTTGATGTCTTTTCACACTGCAGTCTTTCAAACATAATCGTATACCAGCGGTAAGAATTGAACCCACGCCTCTGAAGAGACTGGTGGCTAACACCAGTGCCTTGGACCACTCAGCCAGGCTGCCTCTCATAAATAAATATATATGTGAATTTGGGTTGCAGCAGTAGCTACCAACCTAGTAATAGACGATCAGTCCAATGCTAAGAAATAAAAAACCCAAAACTCCTAAAAATAGAGTCAGATCAAAACAAAAGTACATCATTAGAAATACCTTGTCTGAAACCCTACTAGATAAATAATGAACGTCATCATAGTTTTATATTAGAGCTATGACGTGAATAGAGTGACGTCATAATTAGTATATAAGGAAAGAAAAAACTGAAAATTCTCTCATTCTTGATTAGAATAATGGTTAGATCAAAGCAGGCTATACGCAAGTTGAAGAAAGAGTACTACACAAACAACAGAGATAGTAACTTGAAAAGAAAAAAGCAAAGGTATTCAACCGACCAGGTGTATCGAGAAGTAATAATTGAGAGAGCAAAACAAAGGTATTCAACCGACCAGGCGTATCGAGAAGTAATCAAACAAAACAGCAAGATGTGTTATCACAATGATGAAGATTATAGACATGCAAAAATTCAGACAGCCAAACAAAAGATCAAGGAACGGTATGGTAATGATGAACATTACAGAGAAGCAAGAATTGAGCAGGCTATACAAAAGATCAAGGAGCGTTATCACAATAATAAACTTTATAGAGAAGCAACAATTGAGCAGGCTAGACAAAAGAGCAGGGAACGGTATGATAATGATGAAGATTACCGAAACAAACATAAGAAAAAAGTTGCTACCAGAATAATGGGTAGATACTGGGGTGACAAAAGCTATAATGAAAAAATTAAATTCTCTGCGGGGTTGTACCGAAGAACGCATAAGGACAAAGGGAAAAATTACATTCAGAAATATAAGAAGATGGCAAAAATGCAGGCTGATCTTCGTAAATTGAGAAACATTTTACGCATGTTTTACCAGGATCACGAAAAGTATTCAAAATTACAGATTAAAATTCTCTTTGAAAGAGCGGATGCTGTTGAAAAGTCGGCTAGAAATTCCTTGGCAAAGCTTCATAGTAATATCCAAAAGAAATGTTGTCAGTTTAATGAAAAGCTTCCAAGGTATGGATTGGCAACTGCGGAACAGTTTACAGATGCAATGGAAAATGTTCGACAACACAGTGAATATACGGAGGCGTACTTCTTTGAAAATTCGTATATTAATTTTGGAAGGAGCAATTGCAGTTTATGTAGCAGCAATAAAAACATATATACAAGCATACCTATCAACAGCGAAGGAAAAGCAATGTTTTTCAATTATGGCGAAAACGAGCCTGTTAGGGTTATTAGTAAATGTGTTTGTAAGACTAATGATTTAGAACAAATTCCTGGAACACCGACTCAAGAAAAAAGCATTTCTAACTGTGTTTTAAGCAGTTCTTTTAGTTCTACTGAATATTTGGCAAAAAATTCTCTGTGTAGTAGAACAAACTGTCCTGAAAAGTACGAGACAACTATTGAAGAATGCTCTGAATCTAGATCTGACAAGGAAATTATGATGGCTGAAGTCACCTATAACAATCTGAGTAAACATTCAAAACCAAAAATTGGGCAGCAGGTTACTTGGCAATGTCACCCTGATATCTGCAAGCTCTATCCGACGGATATTGAATTATGTCAAATTCTTTTTGATATCCTTGAAAATAATATAGCATTAAAATTTTCAACTGACAAAGTGGTTAATTTCTACCTTGGCGGCTTGGATTATTGTGAAATCAATTACAGGGACACAAGAAAGCATGGGCATTCGTTATACTGTAGCCCAAATGAGGGATGTCAGAGCTATTTGCGTTCTCTAAGGGCACTAGTTCCACATTTTCCTGTCTTGAACTGTTTCATTAATAGCGTATATAAGGCAGTATCAAAATGTAAGATTATACAACATATTAATCTACTAAAAGTCGAGGGCTCGTACAAGGAACTAAGTCATTACATAGAAGAAGTGTCAAGTAGACTCTGTCGTAATAATAGTGAAGACTTCATTTACGGTGATAGCAATATTAGAGTTTCTGTGGATGAAAATACAATAATAAAATTATTTGGTGAGAGCCTTGATAAGGTAGCTAACATTAGGGATGTATACCCCACAATGCATTGTGACAGTTGTGAGCAGATAAAGACAAAATACCAATTGAAGAGTCTAAGATCCCTTTCAAATAAGAAAGGTTTTGATGTAATGATGGCCACGATTTTAGAACACCTACAACAGGACATACCCAAAGATGACAGAGAACAACTAATTCAATGTACAGGTTGGAAAGAGGATGTCATAGATTCATTCTTTGTCTGGGATTACTGTGCTAGGAAAATGTTGAAAAGTCAGGAGAATGTCCGATCAGTATTAAATAACCTTCATGTAGACTGTACACCGGAATGTATAAAGTGTTTAAATAATTTTGAAATGGCAATGATTCGTTTTGTAATGCCTTGTCTTACGATCGCCAGATTATGGCAAGTAACTGCATTGAAGAGACCTAGAACAGAGCTTGTTGACGCTCTTAAGGGGAGAATAGTATATCTACCTGTTGATGTGCAAGCAAATGCAGATATTCAGCCTGAAAAACTTCTTAACATTGATAGTTTTGTAGTCATTGTCAATGGTCAGCCTACTTACAACAAGAATGTTTGGACTGCACTAATAGATCTGAGAAAAGTCCATGAAGCACTGTTGTGGTTAAGAGAGAACAACAGTCTCTATAAAACAATACATGCATACACCCTAGAAGATTTAAAAAAAATACTTGAAGCCCGTCTTGCTGAAAAAGCGGTTGGTGTTGATAATTTACCTGAAATACCGGAAGCTGCAATCCTTCAGAAACTGACAGAAAGCGCAAAATCTACATTGGTTGAACATTTTTCTGTCCAGCCTCTAAATTCAGCGGTTCCAAAAGACTTCATTGAAGATTTTAAGCAAATGAAAGATCTTTGTACTGACCAATTTCAAATCAAGAAACTAAAAGGTGAGAGCGAAGACTTATTTCAGGAAGAACTTGATCTAAAAGTGTTTCCAAATCTTTTCCCGAAAGGCAAATATGGCTTGCGTGACAAGGCAAGACCATTTCGGATTAGGAATGCAGAATATTTTAAATCAAGGCTTCTTAGCAGACATACTAAGTTTCGTCTTGACAAACAGTTTCTTTTTCACAGCTTCCAATTGCAAGAATTCTCTTACATGTGTAATAGCGTTGGTCATATGTTGAGGACTGTGAAACCAAATCAAAATGCTCGTCAATTTATAGACAGGCTTCATTCCCGTGATGGAGAGATGGAAGCGACTTTGTTTTCTGTTCAATCAAAAATCAGAGGATCTCAGCAGTATTTTCAATCTCTTTCCTATAAAGTAAAGTCATTACAATAAAAAACGATCATTGGAATAACAAAAATTGCATACCTTTGGAATTAGCTAGCTACTTGATTATTTGAGACTCGTCTCTTACTATTTAAAAGAAGAATTTACAGTAAAGAACGATCTCTCATCCATAGTAACTGATAAATGGTGGTTCCAGGGGTAGTTGCTTGAGGTTCGTCTCTTACTATTTCAAAGAAGAAAAAGCCGTAGGCTTTTTCCTGTGTGTAATGATATAGCATAAAAGAAAACCCAAGTGGTAACTGATTCACAGTATCCGGGTTGCAGCAGTTGCTAGCATTGCAGTAATCCGGGTTGCAGCGGTAGCTAGCAACCTAGTAAGAGACGATCACGTCCAATGTTAAGAAATATAAAAACCCATAGTTCCTAACAAAGGAGTCAGATCAAAACAAAAAGTACACCATTAGAACCGCCTTGTCCGAAACCCCTGTATAGGAAACTTTCTGTCCCTTGGCTTGAACAGCAAGGGAAATATATTGGCTTGAAAATCAAAAAAATTGACTTTAACCACGTTATTCTCCCCAAACGGGATATTTTTTTCTTTTTTTTTCTTTTCCACAGATAGCTTGGCACTGGAACATCGTAGAGGGTTGTTCAATAGCTCATTTTAAAGGAAATTAATTGGGTTAAAAATCTATAGTAACTAAAATAAATTATTTCTAAAAGAGAATAAATTTTTCCACCAAAAACTGCATTTTTGATGTCTTAATAAAGATCGAACTCTTCCCTATACTAACTTGCATACGCAACTTCACTATAGTTAAGATTACAGTATTTATATTCTGCATCATTATAAATTATAAAAGGTTCAAATGTTCGAAGATTATAGAGTTAAAAATTTTCCCACCCCGGGAATCGAACCCAAGCCTATTAAGTGAAAGTTAACTATCCTAGCCACTAGACCATATTGAACCATAAAGAAGTATGATTTAAGAGCCATATGCGTATTATTATTTCACCATACCAATTATAATAAGGCCAAAACAAAATCGTCGACTTGCAACCTTACTTTTGACACATTAGTTAAATCTTCATCAGGCTTAAAAAATGTTTTGCTAGTTTTACATGAAAGAACGAACCTTAGTCCATATACAATAAAGAACGACACCTTGCCCATGTTAACTAAAACATAAATAGGGATTATGTAATTTCCAATAGTATCATGGCTGTAGAGATGGCTGAAACCTAGTTACAATAAAAAAAGATCATTGGAATAACAAAAATTGAATACCTTTGGAATTAGCTAGCTACTTGATTATTTGAGACTCGTCTCTTACTATTTAAAAGAAGAAAAAGCCGTAGTTTTTTTCCTGTGTGTAATCAGTTTATTATCATAGGCAGCGCGCTAGCACTGCCTGAGTAAAGAACGATTTGGGCGCAATGTGTTTTTTTTTCCGGGTTGCAGCGATAGCTAGCAACCTAGTAAGAGACGATCACGTCAAATGTTAAGAAATATAAAAACCCATAGTTCCTAACAAAGGGGTCAGATCAAAACAAAAAGTACACCATTAGAACCGCCTTGTCCGAAACCCCTGTATAGGAAACTTTTTGTCCCTTGGCTTGAACAGCAAGGGAAATATATTGGCTTGAAAATCAAGAAAATTGACTTTAACCACGTTATTCTCCCCAAACGGGATATTTTTTTCTCTTTTCTTTTTTTCTTTTCCACAGATAGCTTGGCACTGGAACATCGTAGAGGGTTGTTCAATAGCTCATTTTAAAGGAAATTAATTGGGTTAAAAATCTATAGTAACTAAAATAAATTATTTCTAAAAGAGAATAAATTTTTCCACCAAAAACTGCATTTTTGATGTCTTTTCACACTGCAGTCTTTCAAACATAATCGTATACCAGCGGTAAGATTTGAACCCACGCCTCCGAAGAGACTGGTGGCTAACACCAGTGTCTTGGACCACTCGGCCAGGCTGCCTCTCATAAATAAATATATATGTGAATTTGGGTTGCAGCAGTAGCTAGCAACCTAGTAAGAGACGATCAGTCCCATGCTAAGAAATATAACAAAACTCCTAAAAATAGAGTAAGATCAAATCAAAAGTACATCATTAGAACTACCTTGTCTGAAACCCTACTAGATAAATAATGAATGTCGTAGCTTTATATTAGAGCTATGACGTGAATAGAAAAACACGAAATTATATTGTTGTTTCTGATGACGTCATGAAATAATATCATTGCGCCTTGACGTCAATAAAATCATTACGCTGTGACGTCATAATTACTACTTAAGAACGCCACAGATGTAAATTCTCTCATTCTTGATTAGAATAATGTCTAGTAAGAGACAATCACCTACCATAGTAAAAACAAATAGCCCGTAACTCCTACAAATAGCGTTGGATCAAAAGACAAGGTACACTAATAGAATCGTCTTGTCTAAAAACCTTGTTTTTCTCATAGTGCTCTTTTTTTGCCGGAAACCTGTTTAGCTTGATTTTTATATCTTTTCTTATCCTTAAGTTTCTTCTTTCTTAATTGTGGAACCATTACAATAAATAATTTTCTTATGGAAATATTATTATCAAACAGTTCGAGTTTAAGTTTCGTATCAAGTACCAAAAACCTAACGAAAAACAAAGCTAATTTAAAAATTGTCAGGTATTTTTCTAGTTCAAATCAAAAATTAAAATTATTGCTCAGATACCATAAATATTTTTGCAGTTTTTAACTTTAGCGATTCTGAACTGAAAACTAAAATAATTTTTCTTTTCATATTTTATGTTACGTCACTCATTAAGTCATATATGGTTATTAGTACACAATCCAATGCCATATCCTGGGGGGTAGGGGTTTTGGCCCCCCCCCCCCCCAGAAATGTTCGAGAAAATTGCTTTTTCAACACTTTGACCTCTTTACGAAACTCGCATATTTTAAGCTTACTAAATCACAAGGTCACTGTTATTACCGGCTTAGCTTCAACTAGTTGCCGTTGAGTGAACAATAGAGCCAATTATTAGGATTAGACAGCATATCTTCTTCTTCAGCTCAGCCTTCTCTTAGCTGGTGCAATCCAATCCCAGGTCAGTTTGTATCTAACACTGAAACAAGGAGAAAGCGACAAGCGGATAACGATTTATTTCGATACTTTCAAGGGAAAAGGCCCGCAATAGAAAACGTGGATATCCGGCAACCAGAGCCAGAATGCGAATCTCAGAACAGGTACGTTAGGGTAAAAAAACACTATCCAATTGAACAAAATTATGTAAAACTAAAACCCTCACGTCTTGTTACCAAAGAGGAATTGAGAAGAACTGTATATATCAATGAATAGCTAAAAATTTAAGATATGCATCAATTATGGTTATTACTAAAATTATCCTAGATTAAACGCTTGAAATTATTAGGGCCTACGCGAGGACGTAGATTCTTCGTTCGACTCGTTGTATTCAAAAACTGAAGATTTTGCCAGAGATATGAAGATAGAACTGACGTTTCCAAGAGTTGGTCGTCGTCGAAACGACCACTATGACATCGGTTCGCCGAAAGAAGCGTACAGAGCTTTCATTCCGTTCATGGACTACTTTATGTCAGAACTTAAGGAGAGATTTACGGTGCATCGTACAATTTTGACAACTTTAAGCAGCTTCATACATGCGAACTCAGACCAAAGCAACCATTCTGACGCAGAAATAAGTGAGAATACTAATATTTACTTCGACCTTTTACTAGAGCCAGATGCCCTAAGCCACGAACTGAAATTGTGGAAAACGAAGTGGCAGAATATTAACAACAAAGAAAGACCAGTCTCGGCTTTGGCTGCACTTGATTCGTTCAATTCTGATTTCTTTCCAAACATCAGCCACCTTCTTATAATTGTAGCTACTTGGCCTGTTTCAACTGCTACGCAGGAAAGAGCTTTCTCCACCTTGCAACGGCTTAAGACATGGCTACGAAATGCAACCGGTGAAGAAGGTTTGACAGGTCTAGCGTTACTGTCCGTGCACAGGGATGCTGCTATTGACACTGATACAGTTATTGACATGTTCCCAACTCAAAAATACGTCGAATTGATTTTATTCTGTAAATTCATTTTGTAACTACTATGTTTCTTAACTTCATTATACAGTATTTTATGTTCCTATCTATTGTCTTCTTTTACCGTTAGACTTGGATTAGTTCCGACCCGAGGGGACCCCCCCCCCCCGAAATAATTTCCTGGATACGGTCTTAACACAATCGGTGTTAGATATTATGAATTACGTCATCTATGGTTATTAGTAGATGAAAAGACATAAAAAATGCAGTTTTTTTGTATAAAGTGATTCAATTTTTATTTTGTTTTGTTTTTTAATTAAAAACGCACTAGAACTTTTAATTTCCGTTTGAATGAGCCCTTTTGCAAACTTATAGGACCAAGGGGTCGATACGATTACCCCTGGGAAAAAAAATAAACACGCATCCGTGATCTTTCTTCTGACAAAAATACTAAATTCCACATTTTTGCAGATAGGAGCTTGAAACCTCTACAGAAAGATCCTCTGATACACTGAATCTGATGGTGTGAATTTCATTGAGATTCTATGGCTTTTAAGGGGTGTTTACTTCTTTTTCCAAAATAAGGCAAATTTTCTCAGACTCTTAACTTTTGATAGGTAGAATTAAAGTTCATGAAACTTATATATTTAAAATCAGCTTAAAAATTCGATTCTTTTGATGTATCTACTGGTATCAAAATACCGTTTTTTAGAGTTTCGATTACTATTGAGACAAGTCGCTTACTATACAGTTCGTTACCACGAACTTTTTGATAACTAGGAATATCCATTGGCTTGAAATACAAGAAACGGGGCTGCAACCACCATTTTCTGCATTGCCGGCATGTTTTTTCTTCTTTCCGTTTTTTTTTTTTGTTATTCGAATATAGCGAGGCACGGGGATATCATAGAGAGCTGTTTAATGGCTCATATGAAAGGAAATTGCTACATCTAATGCCTTTTGTAACTAAAAAAATATTTTAAAAAAAGAATCATTTATACGAAAAACTACATTTTTCTATTACACTGTTGTAGCAACTGTTATTAAGATTGGCTTGCATAGGAGGATCAAAATAGGATTTTTAACATTATAAAAAGAATGTAGATATAGCTATTCACAAAAAATATGATTTTCAATTGAAACTAGAATAATTCCTGAAATTTTTAAGTAAAATAATGTTACTTCATGTCTCACTTCAAAGCTATAATTGCCTCCTGGAACCAAACTTTTTTTGCTCAATTCTTAAAGTGCACATCTCTATACTGTTGTGCTATATTTCCATAGCAAGAAAGAAAATATCAAAATGAATTTTGTTTTATTTTAGTTCTCCGTTCAGAATCACTTAAGTTAATATATAAAATGCAAAAATGTTTATGGTGTTAAGCAATAATTTAAATTCTTTAATTAAAACTAGAAAAACACCTGACAATTTTAAAACTAGTTTGTTTTTTTGTTAGGTTTAATGTACTCGATGTGTCATTTTGTGTGTATTAGAGATAAACCTTGAATAATTAAATATACAATGATTAATAAGAATAAAATCGAAAAAGTACTAGATCTCATGAATGAACAGGAAAAAAGATCAGAGTTGGAAACTTTTATCAGTGATAACATTATTCGACTTTATGAAATTGAATGTAGAGCCATTACATACTTTAATATTAGACAATGGCCTAAGGAACCAAAGTTTTTCAGACGCCTCTTGGATGTATACCTCATAGAACTCGAAGAGACGGGGAAACCTATAGAAAAAGTACTAGATCTCATGAATTCCTACAAAAGCCTAAAAGAAGTTGTTCTAAAAAACCTTATCAAACAGGAAATCCTTGATAGTTTCAACCCTGGAAAATTCATTTTTAAGATAATGGATTGTCTTGAAAGAGGTTTCGGATATTCTGACCTGGAAAATACTGATCTTTTTAACTTCAAGTCTTTTCTATCCCAAGTTGATCAGAACTTTTTTGCGCAAGAATTATAATAAAGATCGAACTCTTCCCTATACTAACTTGCATAGGTACCTTCACTATAGTTAAGATTACAGTATTTATATTATACATCATTATAAATTATAAAAGGTTCGAATGTTCGAAGATTATAGAGTTAAAAAGTTTCCCACACCGGAAATCGAACCCGGGCCTGTTAAGTGAAAGTTAACTATCCTAGACACTAGACCATATGGGACCATAAAGAAGTATAATTTAAGAACCATATGCATATTATTATTTCACCATACCAATTATAATAAGGCCAAAACAAAATCGTCGACTTGCAACCTTACTTTTGACACATCAGTTAAATCTTCATCAGACTTTAAAAATGTTTTGCTAGTATAAATTGACGGATCCAGTTGTATTTGATCTACACTACATATAAAATCACAAGTCGATCCGGGTTGCAGCGGTAGCTAGCAACCTAGTAAGAGACGATCACGTCCAATGTTAAGAAATATAAAAACCCATAGCTCCTAAAGCAGGAGTCAGATCAAAACAAAAAGTACACTATTAGAACCGCCTTGTCCGAAACCCCTGTATAGGAAACTTTCTGTCCCTTGGCTTGAACAACAAGGGAAATATATTGGCTTTAAAATCGAGAAAATTGACTTTAACCACGCTATTCTCCCCAAACGAGATATTTTTTTCTTTTTTTTTTTCTTTTTTGTATCCAGAGATAGCTTGGCACTGGAACATCGTAGAGGGTTATTCAATAGCTCATTTTAAAGGAAATTAATTGGGTTAAAAATCTATAGTAACTAAAATAAATTATTTCTAAAAGAGAATAAATTTTTCCAATAAAAACTGTATTTTTAATGCAGTGACGTCATAATTACTATATAAGAAACGTCAAAACTGTAAATGGTCTCATTCATGAATACGTAATGGTTAGATCAAAGCAAGCTACACACAAGTTAAAAAATCAGTACTAAAAAATCAAGAAAAGTGGCAGCTACTACAACATTCTGCCTAAACGGGGTATTTTTTTCTCTTTTCTTTGTTTCCAGTATACTAAACGGGATTTTTCCACCAAAAACTGCATTTTGATGTCTTTTCACACTGCAGTCTTTCAAACATTTACAGTAAAGAACGATCTCTCATTACAGTAAGGACCGAAGTCTATCTCAGAGTAACTGATGCAACAGAGAATAGAAAAAGGGGTATTTGGTATAGTTCAAGTATGAGGTTACATTTGATTTTTTATTAGTAAAGACGGAGAGATCAGAGAAGATGTTAAAAATAGAATAGCCAAGGCTCGGTGTGTTTTTTCACAATTTTATTACATAATGAATCCGGGTTGCAGCGGTAGCTAGCAACTTAGTAAGAGACGATCACGTCCAATGTTAAGAAATATAAAAACCCATAGTTCCTAACAGAGGAGTCAGATCAAATTAAAAAGTACACCATTAGAACCGCCTTGTCCGAAACCCCTGTATAAGAAACTTTCTGTCCCTTGGCTTGAACAGCAAGGGAAATATATTGGCATGAAAATCAAGAAAATTGACTTTAACCACGTTATTCTCCCCAAACGGGATATTTTTTTCTTTTTTCTTTTTTCTTTTTCTTTTCCACAGATAGCTTGGCACTGGAACATCGTAGAGGGTTGTTCAATAGCTCATTTTAAAGGAAATTAATTGGGTTAAAAACCTTTTGTAACTAAAATAAATTATTTCTAAAAGAGAATAAATTTTTCCACCAAAAACTGCATTTTTGATGTCTTTTCACACTGCAGTCTTTCAAATTATAATAAAGATCCAACTCTTGCCTATACTAACTGGTATGGGTCGCTTAACTATAGTGTAGGATTATAAAGTTATATTTAAAGTCAACAAATTAAAAATTCTCTACAACTGGGAATCGAACCCTGATGGCCCTCGTGACAAGCGGTTATGTTTACCATTGTACTATTGGATACTCATGATGAATATGTTACATATAAGACATGATAAAAATGGTTAACTTACTAAGAAAATTAAATAAGGAATCGGTCTGGTTAATTATAAATGGGGATTATGTAAGTTTCATCGATAGCATGGCTGTAGAGATGGCCAAAACCTAGTAAAGAATAAATCGTGGCACATATTGGGTTTAGTTTGATCCGGGTTGCAGCGGTAGCTAGCAACCTAGTAAGAGACGATCACGTCCAATGTTAAGAAATATAAAAACCCATAGTTCCTAAAAAAGGAGTCAGATCAAAACAAAAAGTACACCATTAGAACTGCCTTGTCCGAAACCCCTGTATAGGAAACTTTCTGTCCCTTGGTTTGAACATTTTTACATTAAAAGACGATCACTGAAATAACAAACCATTCCATACATTGGACTTAGTTAGCTACTTGATTGTTTGAGTTTCGTCTCTTACTATTTAAAAGAAGAAAAAGCCGTAGGCTTTTTCCTGTTTGTATTTATAGTTAAAAAATGAACTCAAGTCCAAAGAAACTGAACACTGTGGTTCATTTCCGGGTTGCAGTGGTAGCTAGCAACCTAGTAAGAGACGATCACGTCTAATGTTAAGAAATAAAAAAACCCTTAGTTCCTAACAGAGGAGTCAGATCAAAACAAAAAGTACACCATTAGAACCGCCTTGTCCGAAACCCCTGTATAGGAAACTTTCTGTCCCTTGTATAATAAAGAACGACCTCTTACCTATACTAAATTTTATACGCCACTTAATTATAGTATAGGTTAGTAATTCAACAGATACCATGGCACTGGAACATTGTAGAGAGTTGTTCAATGGCTCATTTTGAAGGAAATTAATGGGGTTAAATTATTAAAAGACGATTATTTGAAAAGCTACTTGATTGTTTGAGGTTCGTCTCTTACTATGTCAAATAAGAAAAAGCCGTAGGCTTTTTCCTGTTTGTAATCAGTTTATTATCAAGGTTGCAGCGGTAGCTAGCAACTTACATAAAATACCGATATAGTTAATCAGAATTATAATAGAGAACAAACTGTTGCCTGCAGTAACTATACAGTTATATAAACGATCGGTATAGTTAATTCTAAAATTAAATCCGGGTTGCAGCGGTAGCTAGCAACCTAGTAAGAGACGATCACGTCCAATGTTAAGAAATATAAAAACCCATAGTTCTTAAAAAAAGTATAATAAAGAACGACACCTTGCCCATGTTAACTAAAACATAAATAGGGATTATGTAATTTCCAATAGTATTATAATAAAGAACGACCTTTTGCCTATACTAAATTTTATACGCCACTTAATCATAGTATAGTTATAATAAAGAACGACACCTAGCCCATTTTAAATGAAACATAAATAGGGATTATGTAATTTCCATCAGTATCATGGCTGTAGAGACGGCTGATACCTAGTAAAGAACAAACCATTACAGTAAAGAATATTTCATGTTAAAGATTGATCAATGATGCCATAATCATAGTTTGTAGCCATACAATTACATTAAAGAACGAACTTTAGTCCATAGTTTATATTAAAGGACGATCATTAGAAAGGCACACCATTGCATATATTGGACTGAGTTAGTTTTTAGTTTTTATAGTATAGGTTAGTGATTTAACAGATAGCATGGCACTGGGACATCGTAGAGAGTTGTTGAATGACTCATTTTAAAGGAAATTAATTGGGTTAAGAATCTTTTGTAGTTAAAACAAATTATTTTTATTACATTAAGAAATTTTAATTATCATCATAAGTAAAAATTTCCCACACAGAAATTGATTATAATAAAGAAGGACCTCTTGCTTATTCTAAGTTTTATACGCCACATAATTATACTATAGGTTAGTAATTCCACATTTAGCTTGGCAATGGTAAAGTAAAGAACGAACTTCCAGCCCATAGTTACTAAAATAAGATTATAATTTCAGGTTAAAGATTGATCAATGATGCCATAATCGTAGGTTGTAGCCAGGTCGTCTCTTACTATTCCAATTAAGAAAAAGCCATAGGTTTTTTCCTGTTTGTAATGCAGTGAGGTTTCCGGGTTGCAGTCTTTGAAAAGATGGGTCATGCAGTATGAAAAGACATCAAAATTTAAATTTTTTTTGTAAAATTACATTAAGGAACGTTTACATTAAAAGGCCATCATTGGAACTTATCAGATACAAGTTACGGAAAATACAAATTAGAAAAAGATCCAGAAAAGAATACAATCTAAGAAAAACGATCTTGAACAATACGTGTTAAATATAGTAGGGATCATTAGAAAACGCAGTAGGCCTATCCATAATGAAGAATAAAAGGAAGTGCTGAGCGTGTACTGAGATGTCATGAAATTGGTGCCTACAAAGAACTTCACGGAGAAAGAAGTTTTGGACAATCATAGGCAGCGCAATAATGCTGCCTAAGTAAAGAACGATGTTGGCACAATGTATTATTTAATTTTGAGTTGTCGTAGAAACTTGGAAAACGGCTTATTCGATTGGAAAATGGAACGGCTAGTGCCCTTTTAAATAGTTTAAAATGATTGGAAGGCAACTAACACCCCTTCCACGCCCACCATTTCCCCAAAGACATCCAATCAAAATGTTGAGATAGCCATTTTGTTCAGCGTAGTTGATTTCCAGACAGAAAATATGTTTCAGAGGAGGACACTTCCCCAGAGCCCTCAGGGCAAGGGTTTTAAGTTATTCCCTTGGGGCATATAAGAACGATGTTGGCACAATGTATTATTTATTATTTTTATCCTGTAGAGCAGGGCACTTTGTATCGAAGAAGTTGTCGTAGAAACTTCGAAAAGGGCTTATTCAATTGGAAATTAGAGTGGCTTGTGCCCTTTTTAATAGTCGAAAGTGATTTGAGGGTAACTAACCCCCCTCTCGCACCCACCGTTTCCCCAAAAATTTACAGTAAAGAACGATCGCTCATGCATAGAAACTGATATATGGTGGTTCCAGGGGTAGTTACTTGTGGTTCGTCTCTTACTATTTCAAAGAAGAAAAAGCCGTAGGCTTTTTCCTGTTTGTAATGATATAGCATAAAACGAATTCCAAGTTGTAAACGAATTCAATAGTAATTAAACTGTTCGTGCTAACAAACTATATAGTAAGAGCAACTCGTCTCAATAGTAACCGAAACTTTAAAAAACGGAATTTTAATATAAATTTTTTTTTGTTACCAGGGGTAATTGTAACGACCCTGTGGTCCTAGATTGTCGCAAGAGGGCTCATTATAGTAAAGAACGAACTCTTGCCCTTAGTTACCTACTATGTCTTGTCAAATTAGCTAATTAATTTCATCGAATTTTGTTTAAAAATAATTCCCACACCGGGATTCGAACCCAAGACAATTAATTGAAAGTCAACTACCCTAAACCACTAAACCATATGAGATATATATAGAAAGCTAATTAATTGTTTTATGATTTCTTATAGCATAAATTTCATCGGATATAGCTGAAACCTAGTATATAACAAACCACGGCACATAGTAACTCTTTCCGGGTTTCAGCGGTAGCTAGCAACCTAGTAAGAGACGATAACGTCCAATGTTAAGAAATATAAGAACCCCTAAATCCTATAAAAAGAGTCAGATCAAAACAAAAGTTACACCATTAGAACCGCCTTGTCCAAAACCCCTTTAAAGGAAACTTACCGCTCTTTGGCTTGAATAACAAAGAAAATATATTGGCTTGAAAATCAAGAAAATTGACTTTAACAACGTTATTCTCCACAAACGGGATATTTTTTTCTTTCCCTTCCGGGTTGCAGCGGTAGCTAGCAACCTAGTAAGAGACGATCACGTCCAATGTTAAGAAATATAAAAACCCCTAACTCCTAGAAAAATAGTCAGATCAAAACAAAAAGTACACCATTAGAACCGCCTTGTCCGAAACCCCTATAAAGGAAACTTACCACCCTTTGGCTTGAATAACAAAGAAAATATATTGGCTTGAAAATCAAGAAAATTGACTTTAACCACGTTATTCTGCACAAACGGGATATTTTTTTCTTTCTTTTGTTTCCAGAGATAGCTTGGCACTGGAACATCGTAGAGAGTTGTTCATTGGCTCATTTTAAAGGAAATATCTAGATCTAGTGCCTTTTGCACTTAATTTTTTTTATTAATTATTTTTCACGAACAACTTAATTTTGTATATACAATATTGATCAATGACGTCATAGTAGTTGGATGTAGTACATAAAGGCTCGATAATCGAATTTAAGCTGAAACTAAGTAAAGGACAATTATGCCTCCATATATTCACAGTGATGTATAAGATTTCCCATTACATCTGTAAACTGTTCCACAGTTGCCGGTCCATACCTTGGAAGCTTTTCACTAAACATGCAACATTTCTTTTGGATATTACTATGAAGTTTTGCGAAAGCATCTCTAGCTGACTTTTCAACAAAATCTATTCTTTCAGAGATAATTTTAATCTTTAATTTTGAATATTTTTCGTAATCCCGGTAAAACATTCGTAAAATTTTTCTCAGTTTACAAAGATCAGCCTGTGCGTTCTTTGCAGCTTGTGTAAACTGCAAAAATATCCATGGTATCCGAGCAATAGTTTGAATATTTCAATACAAGCTGGAAAAATACCTTAAAATGTTAAAATTAGTTTTATTTTTGGTTAGGTTCTAACTACCCGATGTGGGATTGACTCTGTATCCGGGTTGCAGCGGTAGCTAGCAACCTAGTAAGAGACGATCACGTCCAATGTTAAGAAATATAAAAACCCCTAACTCCTAGAAAAATAGTCAGATCAAAACAAAAAGTACACCATTAGAACCGCCTTGTCCGAAACCCCTATAAAGGAAACTTACCACCCTTTGGCTTGAATAACAAAAAAAAATATATTGGCTTGAAAATCAAGAAAATTGACTTTAACCACGTTATTCTGCACAAACGGGATATTTTTTTCTTTCTTCTGTTTCCAGAGATAGCTTGGCACTGGAACATCGTAGAGAGTTGTTCAATGTTCTAATCAAGAATGAGAGAATTTACATCTGTGTCGTTCTTAAGTAGTAATCATCATTACCATACCGTTCCTTGATCTTTTGTTTGGCTGTCTCAATTTTTGCATGTCTATAATCTTCATCATTGTGATAACGTTCCCTGCTCTTTTGTCTAGCCTGCTCAATTGTTGCTTCTCTATAAAGTTTACCATTGTGATAACGCTCCTTGATCTTTTGTTTAGCCTGCTCAATTCTTGCTTCTCTGTAATGTTCATCATTACCATACCGTTCCTTGATCTTTTGTTTGGCTGTCTCAATTTTTGCATGTCTATAATCTTCATCATTGTGATAACACATCTTGCTGTTTTCTTTTGCTCTCTCAATTATTACTTCTCGATACGCCTGGTCGGTTGAATACCTTTGTTTTGCTCTCTCAATTATTACTTCTCGATACACCTGGTCGGTTGAATACCTTTGCTTTTTTCTTTTCAAGTTACTATCTCTGTTGTTTGTGTAGTACTCTTTTTTCAACTTGCGTATAGCCTGCTTTGATCTAACAATTATTCTAATCAAGAATGAGAGAATTTTCAGTTTTGACTTTCATTATATACTAATTATGACGTCACTCTATTCACGTCATAGCTCTAATATAAAACTATGATGACGTTCATTATTTATCTAGTAGGGTTTCAGACAAGGTATTTCTAATGATGTACTTTTGTTTTGATCTGACTCTATTTTTAGGAGTTTTGGGTTTTTATATTTCTTAGCATTGGACTGATCGTCTCTTACTAGGTTGCTAGCTACTGCTGCAACCCAAATTCACATATATATTTATTTATGAGAGGCAGCCTGGCCGAGTGGTCCAAGGCACTGGTGTTAGCCACCAGTCTCTTCAGAGGCGTGGGTTCAATTCTTACCGCTGGTATACGATTATGTTTGAAAGACTGCAGTGTGAAAAGACATCAAAATGCAGTTTTTGGTGGAAAAATTTATTCTCTTTTAGAAATAATTTATTTTAGTTACTATAGATTTTTAACCCAATTAATTTCCTTTAAAATGAGCTATTGAACAACCCTCTACGATGTTCCAGTGCCAAGCTATCTCTGGATACAAAAAAAGAAAAAAAAAAGAAAAAAAGAAAAAAATATCCCGTTTAGGCAGAATGTTGTAGTAGCTGCCACTTTTCTTGATTTTCAAGCCAATATATTTCCCTTGTTGTTCAAGCCAAGAGACAGAAATTTTACTATGCAGGGGTTTCAGACAAGGCGGTTCTAATGGTGTACTTTTTGTTTTGATCTGACTCTTTTTTTAAGAACTATGGGTTTTTATATTTCTTAACATTGGACGTGATCGTCTCTTACTAAAAAGGTACTTAACCACAGAGAAAAAACTTTTCGAAAGTTACTTTTTTTTATAATATTTATATTAGAGAATTCAGTTAGTACAGGCTAGAGCTCTTTCTATATTGCTGTATATTTATAATGATTCCTTATAACACTTCAGTTAATATGGACTAAAGATCGTTCTTTAATGTAACTAGCTACCGCTGCAACCCGGATGGAAAAGAAAAAAGAAAAAAAGAAAAAAATATCTCGTTTAGGCAGAATGTTGTAGTAGCTGCCACTTTTCTTGATTTTTAAGCCAATATATTTTCCTTGCTGTTCAAGCCAAGGGACAGAAAGTTTCCTATACAGGGGTTTTGGACAAGGCGGTTCTAATGGTGTACTTTTTGTTTTGATCTGACTCCTCTGTTAGGAACTATGGTTTTTATATTTCTTAACATTGGACGTGATCGTCTCTTACTAGGTTGCTAGCTACCGCTGCAACCCGGATTGGTCTTTACTAGGCTTCAGCAATCTCTACAGCCATGATACTGATGTAAGTTACGTAATCCCTATTTATGTTTCAGTTAACATGGGCTAGGTGTCGTTCTTTATTGTACTTTATGTAAACTTTACTAACCTATACTATAGTTAAGTAACCTGTAAAATTTAGCATAGGCAAGAGGTCGTTCTTTATTTTAACCAGTGCCAAGCTATCTGTTGAATTACTAACCTAAACTATAATTAAGTGGCGTATAAAATTTAGTATAGGCAAGAAGTCGTTCTTTATTATACTTATTATAATTGGTATGGTGAAATAATAATATGCATATGGCTCTTAAATCATACTCCTTTATGGTACCATATGGTCTAGCGGCTAGGATAGTTAACTTTCACTTAACAGGCTCGGGTTCGATTCCAGGTGTGGGAAAATTTTTAACTCTATAATCTTCGAACATTTGAACCTTATAAAATTTATAATGATGTATAATATAACTACTGTAATCTTAACTATAGTGAAGTTGCGTATGCAAGTTAGTATAGGGAAGAGTTCGATCTTTATTATAAAATTATTATCATATCTTGTATGTAACTTTTATTTTATAAGTCTTCGATAGTCAAATGGTAAGCATGCCCACTTGTCACCTGGGAGAAGGGGGTTCGATTCTCCGTCCGGGAGAACTTTTAATATGTTGAATTAAAAGCACTATCTTTTCAATTTAAAATTTAAAAAAGAAACTTGTTTATTTACATTCTAGCTAAAATAATCTATATAATATGAATGAACCACAGGGTTCAGTTTCTTTGGACTTGAGTTCATTTTTTAACTAAGTCCAATGTATGGAATGGTTTGTTATTTCAGTGATCGTCTTTTAATGTAATTGCATGTATAAACTGTTCCGCAGTTGCCAATCCATACTTTGGAAGCTTTCCATTAAACTGACAACATTTCTTTTGGATATTACTATGAAGTTTTGCCAGAGCATTTCTAGTCGACTTTTCAACAGCATCCGCTCTTTCAAAGAGAATTTGAATCTGTAAGTTTGAATGCTTTTTGTGATGCTGGTTAAACATGCGTAAGATGTTTCTCAATTTACGAAGATCAGCCTGCACTTTTGCCATCTTCTTGTGTTTCTGAATGTAATTTTTCCCTTTGTCCTTATGCGTTCTTCGGTACAGCCTCGCAGAGAATTTAATTTTTTCATTATAGCTTTTATCACCCCAGTAACTCTCCTTGATGTTTTGTTTGGCTCTCTCAATTTTTAATTCTCACTACACCTGGTCAGTTGAATACCTTTGCTTTTTTTCTTATATTTTATTCTGTAATCTTCATCATTGTGATAACGCTCCTTGAAATTTTGTCTAGCCTGCTCAATTGCTGCTTCTCTGTAATCTTCATCATTACCATACCGTTCCTTGATCTTTTGTTTGGCTGTCTCAATTTTCGCATGTCTGTAATCTTCATCATTGTGATAACACATCTTGCTGTTTTGTTTTTCTCTCTCAATCTTTACTTCTCGATACGCCTGGTCGGTTGAACACATTTGCTTTTCTCTTTTCAAGATGCTATCTCTGTTGTTTGTGTAGTACTGTTTTTTTAACTTGCGTGTAGCTTGCTTTGATTTAAACATTATGTAATTCATGAATGAGACCATTTACGTCTTTGTTGTTCTTAAATAGTAAAAATTGTGAAAAAACACACCGAGCCTTGGCTATTCTATTTTTAACATCTTCTCTGATCTCTCCGTCTTTACTAATAAAAAATCAAATGTAACCTCATACTTGAACTATACCAAATACCCCTTTTTCTATTCTCTGTTGCATCAGTTACTCTGAGATAGACTTCGGTCCTTACTGTAATGAGAGATCGTTCTTTACTGTAAATTTTGGTGGAAAAATCCCGTTTAGTATACTGGAAACAAAGAAAAGAGAAAAAAAAATACCCCGTTTAGGCAGAATGTTGTAGTAGCTGCCACTTTTCTTGATTTTTTAGTACTGATTTTTTAACTTGTGTGTAGCTTGCTTTGATCTAACCATTATGTATTCATGAATGAGACCATTTACAGTTTTGACGTTTCTTATATAGTAATTATGACGTCACTGCATTAAAAATACAGTTTTTATTGGAAAAATTTATTCTCTTTTAGAAATAATTTATTTTAGTTACTATAGATTTTTAACCCAATTAATTTCCTTTAAAATGAGCTATTGAACAACCCTCTACGATGTTCCAGTGCCAAGCTATCTCTGGATACAAAAAAGAAAAAAAAAAGAAAAAAATATCTCGTTTGGGGAGAATAACGTGGTTAAAGTCAATTTTCTCGATTTTCAAGCCAATATATTTCCCTTGCTGTTCAAGCCAAGGGACAGAAAGTTTCCTATACAGGGGTTTCGGACAAGGCGGTTCTAATGGTGTACTTTTTGTTTTGATCTGACTCCTGCTTTAGGAGCTATGGGTTTTTATATTTCTTAACATTGGACGTGATCGTCTCTTACTAGGTTGCTAGCTACCGCTGCAACCCGGAAAAAATGAATATTTCTCATTGGAAATATAGGACAACAATACAGAAATACGTAATTTACAGGTTAAGCCTAAAAAATTTGAACTAAGATGATATAAAATTAATGGCGTATAAAATGGTGTAGCGAGTCAATTGAAGCAAAAGGAAAACCAAACTAATTTTTAAATTTTCAGGTTTTTTTCTGGTTTTAATTAAAAAATGGAAATTATTGTTCAGACACCGTAAATATTTTTGCACTTTGCAGCTAAATAAAATTATATTTTTTTAAATTTTCAGGAATTATTTTAGTTTCAGTAGACAAATAAGATTGTTTTTCTTCAAGGAATCGAGCAGCTAACTAAGTCCAATATATACAATGGTATGTTTTTCGAAGAATCTCTTTTAATTAGGTTCCTAGCTACCGCTGCAAACCGGAAAAATTAAAAAATATTTTATCTTTAATTACAGAAGGAACTAGATGTAGCAAGTTTTACTATTGAGACGAGTCACTCTTACTATACTACAACATATAGTTCGTTAACACGAAATGTTTGCTTTGATGTATCTATTGGTACCAAAATTTCGTTCTTTAGAGTTTTGGTCACTATTGAGACAATCATAGTTTTGTTCATTAGAGTGTCGGTTACTATTGAGACAAGTAGCTATTATTACTATAGATTTTATTACAATGAACTGTTTGATTGCTTCAAAATTCAAATATCTTTGAAAATACTGCAGCATGAAATAACATCAAAAATGCAATTTTTTTGACAAAATTGATTCTACCTTTAAAAAGTATTTTATTTTTAATTACAAAAGTGACTAGATGTTGCAATTTTCTTTAAAATCAGCTATTATACAGCTCTCTATGATTTTCCAGTGCCCAGCTAGTTGAGGAGGAAAATCAAGCGGAAAGAAAAAAATATACCGTTTGTGAAGAATAACTTGGTTAAAGTCAATTTTCTTGATTTTCAAGCCAATATATTTTCTTTGTTATTCAACCCAAAGAGTGATAAGTTTCCTTAATAGGGGTTTTGGACAAGGTGGTTCTAATAGTGTAATTTTTGTTTTGATCTGACTCTTTTCTTAGGAGTTAGGGGTTTTTATATTTCTTAACATTGGACGTGATCGTCTCTTACTAGGGTGCTAGCTACCGCTGCAACCCGGATACTCCATTAAATTTATTTACACACTGCAAACTATCCAAAGAAATTTCATTTTTACAGTATTTCCGATTTCTAACAATGATTTCTACTAAGCTTCAAACTTTGGCTTAATTTTTCAAAGTTTCTGAATTTTTGTAATCCCTGGTTAAAGTATATAAAAAATTTCATTTACCAGTTTTTTGCTCTTTAAGCAATTAAATATTTTTTCGTACTGGAGTCTATTCAAACATATGATTATTACATCAAGTCTGATTTCTAACAACGATTTCTAATAAACTTTGCTTTTCCACAATTCAATGTCTTTTCATACTGCAGTTTTATCAAAAATATTTGATTTTTACAGTAAGTCCGATTTCTTAAAACAATTTCTACTAAGCTTCAAACTTTTGGTTTTCTTTTCAGAGGTTTTAGAATTTTTGTAATGCCTTGTTAAAACATATACAAAACTTTTGCAATTACCAGTTTTTTGTTCTTTAGGCAATTTAATGTCTTTTAATACTGAATCTTTTCATAAATATTTGATTATTACAGCAAGTCCGATTTCTAAAAATGATTTCTACTAAGATTCAGACTTTCGGTTTTCTATTCTAATAAGTTTTTAGAATTGTTGTAATGACTTGTTAAAATATATACAAATATTTTTGCAATTTCCAGTTTTTGTTCTTTAGGCAATTTAATGACTTTTCATACTGAATTTATTCATAAACATTTGATTATTACAGCAAGTCCAATTTCTAACAACGATTTCTACTAAGCTTCAAGCTTTTGGTTTTCGATTTTAGGGTTTTAAGATTGTTTTAATCCCTTTTCCAATATATACAGTTATTTTTGCTATTACCAATTTATCGCTCTTTAACTAGTTTAATGTATTTCTCAATGCATGAAAATCTTCAATTTTTCCAACGCCACCAGGCCCCGGTAATTGGCACGCGGCAGGCTTCTATATATAGATTCTCACTGTCATTTGTCTTCTAAACGTAGAGAATTTTAGCCTTTCCTTGATGTCATGACGTCCAATCATGTATAAGATAGATGAATGATGTCATAATACTAGACTCTAACCATATATGGCACAAAAGTAAATGCGATATTATAGTTTTAGCTATAATTGCATCAGTACATAATCGCTAATATTATGATGCAAACTGGAAAAATATTTATGGTATCTGAGAAATAATATTAATTTTTTAATTCAAACTAGGAAAATACCTGACAATTTTTAAATTAGCTTTGTTTTTTTGTTCGATTTAATAAATAAAACTTTTATTTAGTCTCTTACTTCGAAGCTATAATTGTCTCCTGGAACCAAACTTTTTTGGCTCAATTTTTAAAGTGCGTACCCTATGTTTTGTGCTACATTTTCGTAGAAAAGAATTTCAATTTCTTATTTTATTTTAGTTTTCAGTTCAGAATCGCTAAGGTTATTATGTAAAGTGAAAAAATATTTATGGTGTCTGAGAAATAATATTAATTTTTTCTTGTTTCAAAATAGAGAAATACCTGAAATTTTTAAAATTGTTTTGTTGTAGGTTCAATTTCATCAAAAAAAGTTTTATTCCATCTGTTACTTAAAAGTTATAACTATCTCCTGGAATCAAACTGTTTTTGGCTCAACTTCTAAAGTGCGTATCTTTTGTAGAAAAGAAAATCAATTTTTATTATAGTTTTCAGTTCAGAATCGGTAAGGTTATTTTGTAAACTGCAAAAATTTGTATGGTGTTCGAGCAATACTTTTTATTTTTTATTTCAAACTAGAAAAATATCTGTAAATTTTAAAATTAGTTTTATTTTTTGTTAGGAATTTGCAACTCGATACGGTACTTAAGCTTGTAACGTCATATTATAGTAAGAATTACTCAGACATTTGAAAAAAATATGACAGAAGATTTAGTTGCAATTGTTATTGATAATGGATCAGGTATTTGTAAAGCAGGATTTTCAGGAGATGATGCCCCAAAAGCTATGTTTCCTGCTGTGATTGGACGTCCAAAACATACGGGAGTGATGATTAATTCAGGCAGCCAGGATGCTTATGTAGGCGATGACGCTCAAGCAAAAAGGGAATTTTGAGACTTAAGTATCCTGTAGAGCATGGAATTGTCACAGATTGGGACGATATGGAAAAGATTTGGCATCATACATTCTACAATGAACTTCGCGTTGCCCCAGAAGAGCACCCAGTTTTACTCACAGAGGCTCCTCTTAACCCAAAAGCCAACAGAGAAAAAATGACTGAAATCATGTTCGAAACTTTTAACACCCCTGCTATGTATGTTGCCATCCAAGCCGTCCTATCCCTCTACGCATCTGGAAGAACCACTGGTATTGTTCTTGACTCTGGCGATGGTGTCTCACATACTGTACCCATCTACGAAGGTTATGCCCTTCCACATGCAATTATGAGATTGGACCTTGCTGGTCGAGATTTGACGGAATATTTGATGAAAATTTTAACTGAGCGAGGATATTCCTTTACCACCACTGCCGAAAGAGAAATCGTTCGTGATATCAAAGAAAAACTTTGCTATGTCGCTTTGGACTTCGAACAGGAGATGGCAACTTCCGCCAGCTCAGCATCTCTTGAACAAAACTATGAGCTGCCTGATGGTCAGGTCATCAATATAGGTAATGAGAGATTCAGATGCCCAGAAGTCTTATTCCAGCCATCTTTTCTCGGTATGGAGTCCGACGGGATTCACGAAACAACGTACAAAAGTATCATGAAATGCGACGTTGACATAAGAAAGGATCTCTATGGCAGCATCGTTTTGTCTGGTGGTTCTACCATGTTCCCTAGGATTGCTGACAGAATGCAAAAGGAAATTACTACCATTACACCATCCACCATGAAGATCAAAGTCATTGCCCCTCCTGAGCGTAAATACACCGTATGGATCGGTGGATCTATCTTAGCTTCCCTCTCAACATTTCAACAGATGTGGATTTCTAAGCAGGAATACGATGAGTCTGGACCATCCATTGTTCACAGAAAATGCTTTTAACTTGCTTATGCAAATAGTAAACATGCCAAAAAATGTGATTTTTGTTAAACTTCTTCTGTTGAAAGAAGAAACCATCATCATTTTATGGTTAACCTTGCTTCGACAATGGATTAAGACTGACTTAGATAGATAGTGGTTACCATTCCTTAGTCAGGTAGGAAAGACAGTTTTTTATCGCTTTCAAGTTTTTTTCAAAATATCGGGGTGTCAGCAAATAACTAGCAACCTAGTGAGAGACGACCACGCCCATAGTAAAAAAAAATTGCCCATTATTCCTAAAACTATAATCACATCATAAAACTAAGTACGCTATTAGAACCTTATTCTCCAATACTCCTATGTAGGAAACTAACTGCCCCTTGGCTTGAAAAACAAGGAAAATATATCAGTTCCAAAAATCAAGAAAAGTGGCTGCCACCAAGGTATTACGCATAGAAAGCAGGTTTGTTTTTCCGTTTTTTTCTCCCCATTCAAGCCAAGGGACGGTAAGTTTGCTATATGGCTGTTTCGGAAAAGGCGGTTCTAACAGTGTATTTTTTGTTTTGATCTGAATCTATTTTCAGGAATTATGGGTTACTTTAGTTTTAGATATGGGGCGGGGTCGTCTTTAACGAGGTTGATAGCTACAGTTGCAACCCAAATTTTATATAACATACCTTATACAAGCAACTTTAAAAAGATATGTGTTTGAAGTTATATTGTCAATAGATTATTTCAGTTAACATTGGCATGTGGTTCTTTGCTGTATTTTTTTTTTCAAGGAATCGAACAGCTAACTAAGTCCAATAAATGCAATGATATGTTCTTCGAATGATCGTCTTTTAATTAGGTTGCTAGGTATTCAAGCCAAAGGACGGTAAGTTTCCTTTATAGGGGTTTTGGACAAGGCGGTTCTAATGGTGTACTTTTTATTTTGAGAACAGTTTAAACAGTTTTAATGAACTAAATCGAGCTTTTATGTAATGACGTCAGTTACAACTGGGGTTCGTTCTATGTTATATGATTACAAACCAGAAAAAACTACAGCTTTTTCTTCTCTGAAATAGTAATAGACTAACCTCAAATAGTCAAGTAGCTAATATAGTCCAATGTATGCAATGGTTTGGTATTCAAATTATTGTCTTTTCATGTCATGGCTTATTATGTTTTTTGACATTGGACGTGATGGTTCCGTACTAGGTTGCTAGCGACCGCTACAACCCCGATTCTTTGAATCAGAAAGAGATGAACTTCAAACAATCAAGTAGATAACTAACTCAATTGTATACAATGATTTGTTATTCCAATGATCGTATTTTAATGTAACCATATACAAGTTACTGTGGGTGAGAGATCGTTCTTTACTGTAAACAACCAGGATGACGTCAGTTACAACTTGGGTTTCTTTATACTATATCATTACAAACAGGAAAAAGCGTACGGCTTTTTCTTCTTTGAAATAGTAAGAGACGATCCTCAAGCAATCAAGTAGCTATCTAAGTCCAATGTATGCAGTGGTATGTTATTCCAATGATCGTATTTTAATTTAATTTTCTTGATTTTCAAGCCAATATATTTCCCTTGCTGTTCAAGCCAAGGGACTGAGTTTCCTATACAGGGTTTCGGACAAGGCGGTTCTAATTGTGTACTTTTTGTTTTGATCTGACTCGTTTTTTAGGAACTATGAGTTTTTATATTTTGTAACATTGGACTTGATCGTCTCTTACTAGGTTGCTAGCTACCGCTGCAACCCAGATTAGGTTGCTAGCTACCGCTGCAACCCGGATAATTGACAAACACCATTTATGATGAAGTATAATCGTTTTTATGTAACTACACCTGGAACCACCATACATTAGTTAGTATAGGAGAGAGATCGTTCTTTACTGTCTCTTTTCGAAATAATTTATTTTAGTTACTATAGATTTTTAGTCCAATTAATTTCCTTCAAAATGAGCCATTGAACGACTCTCTACGATGTTCCGGTGCCAAGCTATCTCTGGAAAAGAAGAAAAAAAGAAAACAAGAAAAAAAAATATCCCGTTTAGGCAGAATGTTGTAGTAGCTGCCACTTTTCTTGATTTTCAAGCCAATATATATCTCTTGCTGTTCAAGCCAAGGGACAGAAAGTTTACTATACAGGGGTTTCGGACAAGGCGGTTCTAATGGTGTACTTTTTGTTTTGATCTAACTCCTTTTTTAGGAACTATGGGTTTTTATATTTCTTAACATTGGACGTGATCGTCTCTTACTAGGTTGCTAGCTACCGCTGCAACCCGGATTTCAGTTACTATGAGCAAGCGTTCGTTCTTTATTATAACTCTTACTAGGTTGCTAGCTACCGCTGCAACCCGGACAAGCCATATATTTTCCCTGTTATTCAAGCTAAGGGATGGTAAGTTTGCTATATAGATGTTTTGGACAAGGCAGCTCTAATAGTATACTTGTTGCTTTAATCTGAATCTAATTTTAGGAGGTATGGGTTACTTTAGTTTTTAATATGGGGCGTGATCGTCTCTTACTATGTTGCTAGCTACCGCTGCAACCCAGATATGGTTATAGCCTATATACGACAATTACGTCATTAATCAAGCTTATACACGAGAATACAATTTTTGGCAAAATAGATTCTATTTCAAAAACTATTTCATTTTTATTAAAAAAGGCACTAGATGTGCAATTTCCTTTGAATTTAACTGTTATACAGCTCTGAAGGATTTTCCAGTGCCCAGCTAGCATAGGAAGAAAAAAAGGAAAGAAAAAAAGATGCCGTATGTAGAGAATATCATGGTTTCAGCCACTTTTCTTTATTTTCAAGCCAATATATTTTCCTTGTTGTTCAACCCTAGGGACGGTAAGTATCATTCCTTCATGCAAACTTTACTAACCTATACTCTAGTGAAGTGGCCTATAAAATTTAGTATGGGCAAGAGGTCATTCTTTATTATAATTTGTTTTAATTACAAACTGGTTTTTAACCCCATTAATTTCCTTCAAAATGAGCCATTGAACAACTCTCTACAATGTTGCAGTGCCATGCTATCTGTTGAATTACTAACCTATTCTACAATTAAGTTGCGTATAAAATTTAGTATAGGTAAGAGGTCGTTCTTTATTATAAAACAAACAGGAAAAACGTTACGGATTTTTCTTCGTTGAAATAGTAAGAGACGAACCTACAATAGCTGAACTAAGTCCAATGTATGCAATGGTTTGTCATTCCAATGCTCGTCTTTTAATGTAAAATTATTCCAATGATCGTCTTTTAATGTAATTTTCAAACCAAATTAGTCACTATGGCCTAGAAATCGTTCTTAACAATAATGAACAATATCAGTCCTTTATGTAATCTTCATCATTGTGATAACGCTCCTTGATCTTTTGTCTAGCCTGCTCAATTGTTGCTTCTCTATAAAGTTTATCATTTTGATAACGCTCCTTGACGTTTTGTTTGGCTGTCTCAATTTTCGCATGTCTATAATCTTCATCATTGTGATAACGCTCCTTGAACTTTTGTTTGGCTGTCTCAATTTTCGCATGTCTATAATCTTCATCATTGTGGTAACACATCTTGCTGTTTTGTTTTGCAATCTCAATTATTACTTCTCGATACGCCCGGTCGTTTGAATACCTTTACTTTTTTCTTTTCGAGATACTATCCCTGTTTTTTTTTGTAGTACTGTTTTTTTAACTTGCGTGTAGCTTGCTTTGATCTAGCCATTATTTATTCATGAATGAGACCATTTACAGTTTTGACGTTTCTTATATAGTAATTATGACGTCACGGCTTAATGATTACTATGGATGAGAGATCGTTCTTTACTGTAAAAATAATAAACCATTGCATACATTCGACTTAGTTAGCTACTGGATTGTTTGAGGTTCGTCTCTTACTATTTCAAAGAAGAAAAAGCCGTAGGCTTTTTCCTGTTTGTAATCAGGGGTATTTTGTTAATTATAGTAAATCCTATATCCGAGTTGCAGCGGTAGCTAGCAACCTAGTAAGAGACGATCACGTCCAATGTTAAGAAATATAAAAACCCATAACTCCTAAAAAAGGAGTCAGGTCAAAACAAAAAGTACGCCATTAGAACCGCCTTGTCCGAAACCCCTGTATAGGAAACTTTCTGTCCCATGGCTTGAATCCGGGTTGCAGCGGTAGCTAGCAACCTAGTAAGAGACGATCACGTCCAATATTAAGAAATATAAAAACCCATAGTTCCTAAAAAGGAGTCAGATCAAAACAAAAAGTACACCATTAGAAAAGCCTTGTCCGAAACCCCTGTATAGTAAACTTTCTGTCCCTTGGCTTGAACAGCAAGGGAAATATATTGGCTTGAAAATCAAGAAAAGTGGCAGCTACTACAACATTCTGCCTAAACGGGATATTTTTTTTCTTTTTTCTTTTTTTCTTTGTTTCCAGAGATAGCTTGGCACTGGAACATCGTAGAGAGTTGTTCAATGGCTCATTTTAAAGGAAATTAATAGGGTTAAAAATCTATAGTAACTAAAATAAATTATTTCTAAAAGAGAAAAAAATTTTCCACCAAAAACTGCATTTTTGATGTCTTTTCACACTGCAGTCTTTCAAACATAATCGTATACCAGTGGTAAGATTTGAACCCACACCTCCGAAGAGACTGGTGGCTGACACCAGTGTCTTGGACCACTCGGCCAGCCTGCCTCTCATAATTTGGGTTGCAGCAGTAGCTAGCAACCTAGCAAGAGACGATCAGTCCAATGCTAAGAAATATACAAACCCAAAACTCCTAAAAATAGAGTCAGATCAAAACAAAAGTACATCATTAGAACTACCTTGTCTGAAACCCTACTAGATAAATAATGAATGTCATCATATTTTATATTAGAGCTATGAGACGTGAATAGAAAAACACGAAATTATATTGTTGTTTCTGAAGACGTCATGAAATAATACAATGGGGCCATGACGTCATGAAATAAAATCATTACGCCGTGACGTCATAATTACTATGTAAGAAGTGTCAAAACTGTAAATGTTCTCATTCATTATTAGATAATGGTTAGATCAAAGCAAGCTATACGCAAGTTAAAAAAAACAGTACTACACAAACAACAGAGATAGTATCTTGAAAAGAAAAAAACAAAGGTATCCAACCGACCAGGTGTATCGAGAAGTAATCAAACAAAACAGCAAGATGTGTTATCACAATGATGAAGATTATAGACATGCAAAAATTGAGACAGCCAAACAAAAGATCAAGGAACGGTATGGTAATGATGAAGATTACAGAGAAGCAACAATTGAGCAGGCTAGACAAAAGAGCAAGGATCGGTATGATAATGATGAATATTACAGAGAAGCAAGAATTGAGCAGGCTAGACAAAAGATCAAGGAGCGTTATCAACATGATAAACTTTATAGAGAAGCAACAATTGAGCAGGCTAGACAAAAGAGCAAGGAACGGTATGATAATGATAAAGATCACAGAGAAGCGAGAATTGAGCAGGCTAGACAAAAGATCAAGGAGCGTTATCACAATGATGAAGATTACCGAAAAATATATAAGAAAAAAGTTGCTACCAGAATAATGGGTAGATACTGGGGTGACAAAATCTATAATGAAAAACTTAAATTCTCTGCGAGGTTGTACCAAAGAACGCATAAGGACAAAGGGAAAAATTACATTCAGAAATACAAGAAGATGGCAAAAATGCAGGCTGATCTTCGTAAATTGAGAAACATTTTACGCATGTTTTACCAGGATCACGAAAAGTATTCAAAATTACAGATTAAAATTCTCTTTGAAAGAGCGGATGCTGTTGAAAAGTCGGCTAGAAATGCTTTGGCAAAGCTTCATAGTAATATCCAAAAGAAGTGTTGTCAGTTTAATGAAAAGCTTCCAAGGTATGGATTGGCAACTGCGGAACAGTTTATAGATGCAATGGAAAATGTTCGACAACACAGTGAATATACGGAGGCGTACTTCTTAGAAAATCTAATCAAGAATGAGAGAATTTACATCTTTGTCGTTCATAAGTAGTAATTATGACGTCACGGCGTAATGATTTTATTGACGTCATGGCGCAATGATATTATTTCATGACGTCTTCAGAAACAACAATATATTTTCGTGTTTTTCTATTCACGTCATAGCTCTAATATAAAACTTTGATGACATTCATTATTTATCTAGTAGGGTTTCAGACAAGGTAGTTCTAATGATATACTTTTGTTTTGATCTGACTCTATTTTTAGGAGTTTTGGGTTTTTATATTTCTTAGCATTGGACTGATCGTCTCTTACTAGGTTGCTAGCTACTGCTGCGACCCAAATTCACATATATATTTATTTATGAGAGGCAGCCTGGCCGAGTGGTCTAAGGCACTGGTGTTAGCCACCAGTCTCTTCGGAGGCGTGGGTTCAAATCTTACCGCTGGTATGCGATTATGTTTGAAAGACTGCAGTGTGAAAAGACATCGAAAATGCAGTTTTTGGTGGAAAAATTTATTCTCTTTTAGAAATAATTTATTTTAGTTACTATAGATTTTTAACCGAATTAATTTCCTTTAAAATGAGCTATTGAACAACCCTCTACGATGTTCCAGTGCCAAGCTATCTCTGGATACAAAAGAAAAGAGAAAAAAATATCCCGTTTGTGGAGAATAACGTGGTAAAAGTCAATTTGCTTGATTTTTAAGCCAATATATTTTCTTTGTTATTCAAGCCAAAGGGTGGTAAGTTTCCTTTATAGAGGTTTCGGACAAGGCGGTTCTAATGGTGTACTTTTTGTTTTGATCTGACTGTTTTTTTAGGAGTTGGGGGGTTTTATATTTCTTTACTTTGGAGGTGATCGTCTCTTACTAGGTTGCTAGCTACCGCTGCAACCAGGATCAAATGAGAAACCAGGGTTTTGGTGGTAATAATATAGTGAGGGACGGTCGCGTCCCCATAATAAAAACTACAATCACTTACAACTCTTGCATTGACTGTGGAGGGAGCGTCATCCTCAATCCAAATAACAGAAAGTTTACTATACAGGGGTTTCGGACATGGCGGTTCTAATGGTGTACTTTTTGTTTTGATCTGACTTTTTTTTAGGAGTTATGGGTTTTTAAATTTCTTAACATTGGAGGTGATCGTCTATTACTAGGTTGCTAGCTACCGCTGCAACCCGGATAATGTAATTTCTTTGGAGGTGTGGGTTCAAATCTTACCGCTGCTTAGTGGGGACTTTGGATTCTGGAAATATAAATCACCGTGGTGTTTTAAAATGTGTTTTGTTCTTTTGCGTGAAAGCCGATAAAATAGGCAAAAAGTGTGACTGCATCTATTAAAAGTAATCCCTCTATTTCTCTCTGTTTGTTCTGTCGATCCTGCTAGTTATTTTAAAAGACTGCAGTTTGAAAATACATCAAAAATGCAATTTTTTGACAAACATGATTCTACTTTAAAATGTGTTTTATTTTTAATTACAAAAGGCACTAGATCTAGAGATTTCCTTTAAATTGAGTCATTAAAAATTCTCTACGATGTTCCAGTGCCAAGCTATCCGGGGAAGAGAAAGAAAGAAAAAATATCCCGTTTGTAGAGATTATAATTGGTATGATGAAATAATAATATGCATATGGTTCTTAAATCATATTTATTTATAGTCCCATATGGTCTAGCAGATAGGACAGCTGGCTTTCACCTAGCAGGCATGGGTTCGATTCTTGATATGGGAAAATTTTTAATTCTATAATCTTCGAAAATTAGAAGCTCTAAACCTTTTATAATTTATAGTGAGCCACATCGATCCTTTATGTAAACCTGGAAAAATCACAAACAGGAAAAAGCCTATGGCTTTTTCTTATTTGGAATATTAAGAGACAAACTTTGAAGAGTAAGGCATCAAACTAAGTCTAATATATTTAGATGTCTAGATGACTTATATGTCTAGATGACTAGATGATTTAGATGACTAGATGTCGTTCTTATAGTTAACATATATCTAATTGTGTACTTTTTGTTTTGATCTGACTCTTTTTTAGGAGCAATGGTTTTTTTATTTCTTAACATTGGACGGGATCGCCTCTTACTATGTTGCTAGCTACCACTGCAACCCGGATAGATTATTTCATTTAGCATGGTCATGTCTTTCTTTTCTGTAATTACTACTTTGCTGGCTACCGCTGCAACCCTGATGTCGTATAAAATTTAGTTTAGGCAAGAGATCGTTCTTTATTGTAACTTCCAAGGTATGGACCGGCAACTGTGGAACAGTTTACAGATGTAATGGGAAATCTTATATATCACTGTGAATAACTCTCTACGATGTTCCAGTGCCAAGCTATTTGTGGAAAAGAAGAAAGAAAGAAAAAAATATCCCGTTTGTGGAGAATAACGTGGTTGAAGTCAATTTTCTTGATTTTCAAGCCAATATATTTTCTTTGTTATTCAAGCCAAAGGGCGGTAAGTTTCCTTTCTAGGGGTTTCGGACAAGGCGGTTCTAATGGTGTACTTTTGTTTTGATCTGACTTTTTTTGAGGAGTTTGGGGTTTTTATATTTCTTAACATTGGACATGATCGTCTCTTACTAGGTTGCTAGCTACCGCTGCAACCCGGATTACGGCTCTTTTCCTGTGGGCTTAAGTGGGCCTTGTCATTCCCAAGGGAATAATTATTGGACCTTTCAACTATGTTGACAAAATGGCTATCTCGAAATTTTGATCGGATTACTATAGGGGAAAAGGTTCTTGGAGGGGGCTAGTTGCCCTCTATTCTTCTTAGCCACTTAGAAAGGGCACACAAATTTAAGTTTCCGCTCGAATCAGCCCCCTCCCGGTGTTTTAGGACCATTTGTTGTAACATGACCTCTATTGTAGCCAGCTGTTATAAAGTGGTTTATGTTGCCAGTAGCTGTAGTGAAGTTAGTTGATTATTGGTAGCCATGGGTGGATAGCCATGGGTAGCCATGGGTAGCCATGGCTGGCGAGGCCAACTAGAAAAGTTATAAGGAGGAGAATAACCTGTTGATTCTTACATAGAGGAAGAATGAGGTTCGTTATTGATTATATTTATTGGTTCTAAGAAAACAAGGCGAAGGCGTTCAAATCGACCTTAAATTAGAAGAGGTGCCTTTGTCTAATTATTATTAATTTTTTTGAATTTTGACCCTTTTTGATTCTCGCTATTAAAAGTCTAAACAAAACTTCTGATTAATAATTACTATATGAGATTCTCTACACCGACACCATTTATGATGAACTATATCGATCCTTTATGTAATCATAGAAAAATTAATTATATTTTAAAATTATTTGTTTTAATTACAAAACGTTTTTTCGAATTAATTTCCTTTAAAATGTGCCATTGAAAAACTCTCTACGATGTTCCAGTGCCAAGCTATCTGTGGGTAAAAAAAGAAAAAAAGGAAAAAGATGCCGTTTAGGCAGAATGCTGTAGTAGCTGCCACTTTTCTTGATTTTCAGGCAAATACATTTCCCTTGCTGTTCAAGCCAAATGACAGAAAATTTCTTATATAGGGGTTTAGGACAAACAGTTGTAATAGTGTACTTTTTGTTTGGATCTGACTTTTTTTTAGAAGTTATGGGTTTTTATATTTCTTAACATTGGACGTGATCGTCTCTTACCAGGTTGCTAGCTACCGCTGCAAACCGGATGAAATTACAAAAAGGATAAAGCCTAGGGCTTTTTCTTAATTGGAATATTAAGAGACGACCTGGCTACAACCTATGATGATGACGTCATTGATCAATCTTTAACATGTAATATGCAGTTTTTCATAGATTATTTTTCATAGTTTTTCATAGATTATTTTCTTTGTTATTCAAGCCAAAGGGCGGTAAGTTTCCTTTATAGGGGTTTCGGACAAGGCGGTTCTAATGGTGTACTTTTTGTTTAGATCTGACTCTTTTTTTAGGAATTTTGGGGTTTTATATTTCTTAACATTGGAGGTGATCGTCTCTTGCTAAGTTGTTAGCTACCGCTGCAACCCGGAAAATATTCGAACTATTGCTCGGATACCATGGATATTTTTGCAGTTTACACAAGCTGCAAAGAACCTGTGTTCTTTGCAGCCATTAAAGTAATTAGTTATTAAATTAATTATGACGTCATTGATCAATCTTTAATATGAAATTGGCAGTTTTCGTAAAAAAGCTGATTCTATTTTAAAGATAATATTTTTTAAATACAAAATTACATTAAAATGAGCCATTGAACAACTCTCTACGATGTTCAAGTGCCAAGCTATCTGTGGAATTACTAACCTTAAGTATAATTAAGTGGCGTATAAAATTTAGTATAGGCAAGAGGTCGTTCTTTATTATATTTTAGGAACTATGGGTTTTTATATTTCATAACATTGGACATGATCGTCTCTTACTAGGTTGCTAGCTACCGCTGCAACCCGGACTAGCTACCGCTGCAACCCGGATGGTATGATGAAATAATAATATGCATATGGTTCTTAAATCATGCTGTTTTATAGTTCCATATGGTGTAGCGGATAGGATGGCTGGGTTTCATCCAGAAGGCCCGGGTTCGATTCCCGGTATTGGTAAATTTTTAACTCTATAATCTTCGAACATTAGAAGCTCTAAACCTTTTATAATTTATAATGAACCACATCGATCCCTTATCTAATTACTAGGTTGCTAGCTACCGCTGCAACCCGGATTGAAATATTAAGAGACGAACCACAAGTAACTACCCCTGGAACCACCATATATCAGTTACTATGCATGAGCGATCGTTCTTTACTGTAATTATAGACGAGAGGTCGTTCTTTATTATAATTCAAGCCAATATATTTTCTTTGTTATTCAAGCCAAAGGGTGGTAAGTTTCCTTTATAGGGGTTTCGGACAAGGCGGTTCTAATGGTGTACTTTTTGTTTTGATCTGACTATTTTTCTATGAGTTAGGGGTTTTTATATTTCTTAACACTGGACGTGATCGTCTCTTACTAGGTTGCTAGCTACCGCTGCAACCCGGAAGGGAAAGAAAAAAATATCCCGTTTGTGGAGAATAACGTGGTTAAAGTGAATTTTCTTGATTTTCAAGCCAATATATTTTCTTTGTTATTCAAGCCAAAGAGCGGTAAGTTTCCTTTAAAGGGGTTTTGGACAAGGCGGTTCTAATGGTGTAACTTTTGTTTTGATCTGACTCTTTTTATAGGAGTTAGGGGTTCTTATATTTCTTAAAATTGGACGTGATCGTCTCTTACTAGGTTGCTAGCTACCGCTGAAACCCGGAAAGAGTTACTATGTGCCGTGGTTTGTTATTTAATAGGTTTCAGCTATATCCGATGAAATTTATGCTATAAGAAATCATAAAACAATTAATTAGCTTTCTATATATATCTCATATGGTTTAGTGGTTTAGGGTAGTTGACTTTCAATTAATTGTCTGGGGTGTGGGAATTATTTTTAAACAAAATTCGATGAAATTAATTAGCTAATTTGACAAGACATAGTAGGTAACTAAGGGCAAGAGTTCGTTCTTTACTATAATGAGCCCTCTTGCGACAATCTAGGACCACAGGGTCGTTACAATTACCCCTGGTAACAAAAAAAAATTTATATTAAAATTCCGTTTTTTAAAGTTTCGGTTACTATTGAGACGAGTTGCTCTTACTATACAGTTTGTTAGCACGAACAGTTTAATTACTATTGAATTCGTTTACAACTTGGAATTCGTTTTATGCTATATCATTACAAACAGGAAAAAGCCTACGGCTTTTTCTTCTTTGAAATAGTAAGAGACGAACCACAAGTAACTACCCCTGGAACCACCATATATCAGTTTCTATGCATGAGCGATCGTTCTTTACTGTAAATTTTTGGGGAAACGGTGGGTGCGAGAGGGGGGTTAGTTACCCGCAAATCACTTTCGACTATTAAAAAGGGCACAAGCCACTCTAATTTCCAATTGAATAAGCCCTTTTCGAAGTTTCTACGACAACTTCTTCGATACAAAGTGCCCTGCTCTACAGGATAAAAATAATAAATAATACATTGTGCCAACATCGTTATTATATGCCCCAAGGGAATAACTTAAAACCCTTGCCCTGAGGGCTCTGGGGAAGTGTCCTCCTCTGAAACATATTTTCTGTCTGGAAATCAACTACGCTGAACAAAATGGCTATCTCAACATTTTGATTGGATGTCTTTGGGGAAATGGTGGGCGTGGAAGGGATGTTAGTTGCCTTCCAATCATTTTAAACTATTTAAAAGGGCACTAGCCGTTCCATTTTCCAATCGAATAAGCCGTTTTCCAAGTTTCTACGACAACTCAAAATTAAATAATACATTGTGCCAACATCGTTCTTTACTTAGGCAGCATTATTGCGCTGCCTATGATTGTCCAAAACTTCTTTCTCCGTGAAGTTCTTTGTAGGCACCAATTTCATGACATCTCAGTACACGCTCAGCACTTCCTTTTATTCTTCATTATGGATAGGCCTACTGCGTTTTCTAATGATCCCTACTATATTTAACACGTATTGTTCAAGATCGTTTTTCTTAGATTGTATTCTTTTCTGGATCTTTTTCTAATTTGTATTTTCCGTAACTTGTATCTGATAAGTTCCAATGATGGCCTTTTAATGTAAACGTTCCTTAATGTAATTTTACAAAAAAAAATTAAAATTTTGATGTCTTTTCATACTGCATGACCCATCTTTTCAAAGACTGCAACCCGGAAACCTCACTGCATTACAAACAGGAAAAAGCCTATGGTTTTTTCTTAATTGGAATAGTAAGAGACGACCTGGCTACAACCTACGATTATGACATGATTGATCAATCTTTAACCTGAAATTATAATCTTATTTTAGTTACTATGGGCTGAAAGTTTGTTCTTTACTGTACCAGTGCCAAGCTAAATGTGGAATTACTAACCTATAGTATAATTATGTGGCGTATAAAACTTAGAATAAGCAAGAGGTCGTTCTTTATTATAATCAATTTCTGTGTGGGAAATTTTTACTTATGATGATAATTAAAATTTCTTAATGTAATAAAAATAATTTGTTTTAACTACAAAAGATTCTTAACCCAATTAATTTCCTTTAAAATGAGTCATTCAACAACTCTCTACGATGTCCCAGTGCCATGCTATCTGTTAAATCACTAACCTATACTATAAAAACTAAAAACTAACTCAGTCCAATATATGCAATGGTGTGCTTTTCTAATGATCGTCCTTTAATATAAACTATGGACTAAAGTTCGTTCTTTAATGTAATTTTATAATAATTTTATATTCGTTCTTTATTCTAATCATATATAGTATCGATCCTAGAAGTATTACTATGGTATACAGTTCGTTCCTTAATGTAATCAAGCCAAAGAGTGATAAGTTTCCTTAATAGGGGTTTAATACCCCTATTAAGGAAACCTATTACCTTAATAGGGGACAAGGTGGTTCTAATGGTGTAATTTTGTTTTGATCTGACTCTTTTCTCAGGAGTTAGGGGTTTTTATATTTCATATCATTGGACGTGATCGTCTCTTACTAGGTTGCTAGCTACCGCTGCAACCCGGACTAGCTACCGCTGCAACCCGGATTTAAAGTCTAAATAAAACTTCTATTAATTAGCACTACATTACATCATCTTGACTGACATCGATCCTTTATGTAAAAAGCTGCTTTATTCGCTAGGGAGAGAACTTAGTATAGGCAAGAGGTCGTTCCTTATTATAATTTCGGTTACTATTGAGACAAGTAGCTATTATTTTATTACTATAGAGTTCATTACCATGAACTGTTTGATTGCTTCAAAATTCAAATATCTTTGAAAAGACTACAGTATGAAATACATCAAAAATACAATTTTTTTGACAAAATTTATTATTCTTTAAAATATATTTTATTTTTTATGACATAAGGCAGTAGATGTAGCAATTTACTTTAAAATGAGCTATTATACAGCTCTCTATGATTTTTCAGTGCCCAGCTAGCTCAGGAGAAAGATCAAGCGGAAATACGAAAATCTCCCGTTTGTGGAGAATAACGTGGTTAAAGTCAATTTTCTTGATTTTCAAGACAATATATTTTCTTTGTTGTTCAAGCCAAAGGGCGGTAGATTTCCTTTATAGGGGTTTTGGACAAGGCGGTTCTAATGGTGTACTTTTTGTTTTGATCTGACTCTTTTTTTAGGAGTTGGGGGGTTTTATATTTCTTAACATTGGAGGTGATCGTCTCTTACTAGGTTGCTAGCTACCGCTGCAACCCAGATAAAAATTCGATGATCGAGCCTTTATGTAACCCGGATTTAAAAATTATTATCATATCTGATATGTAACTTTTATTTTATAAGTATTCGATAGTCTAATGGTAAGTATGTCCACTTGTTACCTGGGAGAAGGGGGTTCGATTCCCCGTCGAGGAGAACTTTTAATATGTTGAATTAAAAGCACTATCTTTTCATTTTCAAATTTAAAAAAGAAACTTGTTTATTTACATTCTTGCTAAAATAATGAAGATAATATGAATGAACCACAGTGTTGAGTTTATTTGAACTTGAGTTCGTTTTTTAACTATAAATACAAACAGGAAAAAGCCTACGGCTTTTTCTTCTTTTAAATAGTAAGAGACGAAACTCAAACAATCAAGTAGCTAACTAAGTCCAATATATGGAATGGTTTGTTATTTCAGTGCTCGTCTTTTAATGTAAAAATATAAATACTGTAATCTTAACTATAGTGAAGTTGCGTATGCAAGTTAGTATAGGGAAAAGTTCGATCTTTATTATATTTTCCGGTTCGAATTAAAAAATTAATATTAATAATAAAACACTATAAATATGTTTGCAGTTTGCAGTTAAATAAAATTATTTTATTTAATATTTTCAGGAATTATTCTAGTTTCAATTGACATAGCCCCATACACACCTTTCAGTTACTATAGGCTAGAGTTCGCTTTTTATTGTAAATTTCTTAACATTGGAGGTGATCGTCTCTTACTAGGTTGCTAGCTACCGCTGCAACCCGTACTACCGCTGCAACCCGGATGATTGAAACCATTATGTAACCATTACTTGAATGTTTATGTCACGTATCAAGTATCAAGAACCTAACAAAAAATTAAACTAAATTTTAAATTTTCAGGTATTTTTCTAGTATAAATTAAAAGATTAAAACTATTGTTCGGACACCATAAATATTTTTGCAGTTTATAACTTTAGCGATTCTGAACTAAAAACGAAAATAAAATAAAATAAAAATTTTTCAATTTTTACGTCACGTCGGTAATTAATTCATATATGGTTATTAGTACACAATAGGTTTTAGATATTACGTCATGTCACTTATTACGTCATATATGGTTATTAGTAGATAATCGGTAAAATGTTCGTTCTTTATTATATTTTTCAACTTGCGTATAGCTTGCTTGATTGAAACCATTATGTAATTATGAATGAGAACATTTACAGTTCTGACGCTTCTTATATTTATCCTAATGATCGTCTTTTAATGTAATTTTCTAATAAATATGACAGCAGTTTTGTTGCCTTTAAAATATGATGATAGAATTCACTGTCATTCATTCTATTCACAATTATATCTATAACCGTAGATAATGCAAATTCATCAAAGGTGAGTTTAGTTACGTCTGCCATTGCCTCCTTCGTTGGCATAAATGGATCGCTGGAAGTTACTTCTCTGACCGGTATTTCCACATTACTACGACTTCTTACAAAAATTTTCGACTTTCTTATGATATATTTGGAGCTATATTTTGGTATGTAGTCCTGGTTTAAAGTTCCAGCCTCCGTAACGTTCCAGCCTATATCGTGTTTTTTTTCTTTACCTTTCTGTCTTTCTCGATTCTGGTTTACCTTTACATTTTTTCATCTGACAGTTTTTTAATATGTTGTTCCTCCAAAACTCTAAATTTCGATAACTATTTTTTTCTATTCGACGGTGACTTCGTGCACTATTAACTTTAAGCATCCAGTTATTAAATTTAAATTCGAAAGCTCTTTTTAGACGGTTATAATAAGAATCGATGCAGAGTTTTACAACTGTGTTGCTTCCATTTTTAAGTATATAAAAGCAGTTTCGTCGCCTTTAAAACATGAGGATAGCATTGTCGGTCTTCGATTCTGTTCACAACCAGATAACAAACAGGAAAAAGCTTATGGCTTTTTCTTATTTTGAATAGTAAGAGACGAACTCTAGAGAGTCAGGCAGCTAACTTGGTCTAATATGTGGTATGGTTCGTTCTTTACTAGGTTTCAGCTATCTGTACAGCCATGATACCAATGAAAATTACACAATTCCTATTTACATTTCAGTTAACATGGGCTAGATGTTGTTCTTTATTATAACTGTTGAATTACTAACCTATACTATAATTAAGTGGCGTATAAAATTTAGTATAGGCAAGAGGTCGTTCATTATTATAATTTTCTAGGAGTTATGTGTTTTTATATTTCTTAACATTGGACGTGATCGTCTCTTATTAGAACGTGATCGTCTCTTACTAGGTTACTAGCTACCGCTGCAACCCGGATGTTTTGGCCTTATTATAATTGGTATGGTGAAATAATAATACGCATATGGCTCTTAAATCATACTTCTTTATTGTTCAATATGGTCTAGTGGCTCGGGTTCGATTCCCGGGGTGGGAAAATTTTTAACTCTATAATCTTCGAACATTTGAACCTTTTATAATTTATAATGATGCATAATATAAATACTGTAATCTTAACTATAGTGAAGTTGCGTATGCAAGTTAGTATAGGGAAGAGTTCGATCTTTATTATAAAATACTAACCTAAACTATAATTAAGTGGCGTATAAAATTTAGTATAGGCAAGAAGTCGTTCTTTATTATAACTACTGCTGCAACCCGGATTCACATATATATTATTTATGAGAGGCAACCTGGCCGAGTGGTCCAAGGCACTGGTGTTAGCCACCAGTCTCTTCGGAGGCGTGGGTTCAAATCTTACCGCTGGTATACGATTATGTTTGAAAGACTGCAGTGTGAAAAGACATCGAAAATACAGTTTTTGGTGGAAAAATTTATTCTCTTTTATAAATAATTAATTTTAGTTACAAAAGGTTTTTAACCCAATTAATTTCCTTTAAAATGAGCTATTGAACAACCCTCTACGATGTTCCAGTGCCAAGCTATCTATGGAAACAAAGAAAAAAAAAAAAGAAAAAAATATCCCGTTTAGGAAGAATGTTGTAGTAGCTGCCACTTTTCTTGATTTTCAAGCCAATATATTTCCCTTTCTGTTCAAGCCAAGGGACAGAAAGTTTCCTATACAGGGGTTTCGGACAAGGCGGTTCTAATGGTGTACTTTTTGTTTTGATCTGACTCCTTTTTTAGGAACTATGGGTTTTTATATTTCTTAACATTGGACGTGATCGTCTCTTACTAGGTTGCTAGCTACCGCTGCAACCCGGATTGTATGGCTACAAACTATGATTATGGCATCATTGATCAATCTTTAACATGAAATATTCTTTACTGTAATGGTTTGTTCTTTACTAGGTATCAGCCGTCTCTACAGCCATGATACTGATGGAAATTACATAATCCCTATTTATGTTTCATTTAAAATGGGCTAGGTGTCGTTCTTTATTATAACTATACTATGATTAAGTGGCGTATAAAATTTAGTATAGGCAAAAGGTCGTTCTTTATTATAATCGACTTGTGATTTTATATGTAGTGTAGATCAAATACAACTGGATCCGTCAATTTATACTAGCAAAACATTTTTAAAGTCTGATGAAGATTTAACTGATGTGTCAAAAGTAAGGTTGCAAGTCGACGATTTTGTTTTGGCCTTATTATAATTGGTATGGTGAAATAATAATATGCATATGGTTCTTAAATTATACTTCTTTATGGTCCCATATGGTCTAGTGTCTAGGATAGTTAACTTTCACTTAACAGGCCCGGGTTCGATTTCCGGTGTGGGAAACTTTTTAACTCTATAATCTTCGAACATTCGAACCTTTTATAATTTATAATGATGTATAATATAAATACTGTAATCTTAACTATAGTGAAGGTACCTATGCAAGTTAGTATAGGAAAGAGTTCGATCTTTATTATAATTCCTTTAAAATGAGCCATTGAACAACTCTCTACGATGTTCCAGTGCCAAGCTATCTCTGGAAAAGAAAGAAAAAAGAAAGAAAAAAATATCCCGTTTAGGCAGAATGTTGTAGTAGCTGCCACTTTTCTTGATTTTCAAGCCAATATTTTTCCCTTGCTGTTCAAGCCAAGGGACAGAAAGTTTACTATACAGGGGTTTCAGACAAGGCGGTTCTAATGGTGTACTTTTGAATTTGATCTGACTCCTTTTTAGGAACTATGGGTTTTTATATTTCTTAACATTGGACGTGATCGTCTCTTACTAGGTTGCTAGCTACCGCTGCAATCCGGATTAATATATTGACCTTAAATATAATAACTGTACATGCCTATACTATAGTTAAGTGGCCTATAAAATTTAGTATAGGCAAGAGGTCGTTCTTTATTATAATTCCCCAGACAAATAACTTCTCACAATATGCTTGTATTACCTTAACTTTTAGTTACTATATGTCGTGGTTTGTTCTTTACTAGGTGTCAGGTATATCCGATGAAAATTATATAATCCTCATTTACGTGCTCATCTTTTACTAAGTTGCATCTACGACAGCAAGCATGATTCATTTTTCAGTTATTCTATCTTTTCTATAATTACAAATGGTTTTTAACCCCATTAATTTCCTTCAAAATTAGCCATTGAACAACTCTTTACGATGTTCCAGTGCCATGCTATCTGTTGAATTACTAACTTATACTATAATTAAGTGGCGTATAAAATTTAGTATAGGCAAGAGGTCGTTCTTTATTATATTTGTTTTGATCTGACTCTTTTTTAAGAACTATGGGTTTTTATATTTCTTAACATTGGACGTGATCGTCTCTTACTAGGTTGCTAGCTACCGCTGCAACCCGGATATTACAAACAGGAAAAAGCCTACGGCTTTTTTTTCTTTGAAATAGTAAGAGACGAACCTCAAACGATCAAGTAGCTAACTAAGTCCAATGCAAGCAATAACTTTTTATTCCAATGATCGTCTTTTAATGTAACATATCAGTTAATATGGGAGAGAGATCGTTCTTTACTGTTATTACTATCTCTGTTGTTTGTGTAGTACTCTTTCTTCAACTTGCGTATAGCCTGCTTTGATCTAACCATTATTCTAATCAAGAATGAGAGAATTTTCAGTTTTGACTTTCCTTATATACTAATTATGACGTCACTCTATTCACGTCATAACTCTAATATAAAACTATGATGACGTTCATTATTTATCTAGTAGGGTTTCAGACAAGGTATTTCTAATGATGTACTTTTGTTTTGATCTGACTCTATTTTTAGGAGTTTTGGGTTTTTATATTTCTTAGCATTGGACTGATCGTCTCTTACTAGGTTGCTAGCTACTGCTGCAGCCCAAATTCACATATATATTTATTTATGAGAGGCAGCCTGGCCGAGTGGTCCAAGGCACTGGTGTTAGCCACCAGTCTCTTCAGAGGCGTGGGTTCAATTCTTACCGCTGGTATACGATTATGTTTGAAAGACTGCAGTGTGAAAAGACATCAAAATGCAGTTTTTGGTGGAAAAATTTATTCTCTTTTAGAAATAATTTATTTTAGTTACTATAGATTTTTAACCCAATTAATTTCCTTTAAATTGAGCTATTGAACAAACCTCTACGATGTTCCAGTGCCAAGCTATCTCTGGATACAAAATAAAAAAAAAAGAAAAAAAAAGAAAAAAATATCCCGTTTAGGCAGAATGTTGTAGTAGCTGCCACTTTTCTTGATTTTCAAGCCAATATATTTCCCTTGCTGTTCAAGCCAAGGGACAGAAATTTTACTATGCAGGGGTTTCGGACAAGGCGGTTCTAATGGTGTACTTTTTGTTTTGATCTGACTCTTTTTTTAAGAACTATGGGTTTTTATATTTCTTAACATTGGACGTGATCGTCTCTTACTAGGTTGCTAGCTACCGCTGCAACCCGGAAATCTTTCATGTAAAACTAGCAAAACATTTTTTAAGCCTGATGAAGATTTAACTAATGTGTCAAAAGCAAGGTTGCAAGTCGACGATTTTGTTTTGGCCTTATTATAATTGGTATGGTGAGATAATAATACGCATATGGCTCTTAAATCATACTTCTTTATGGTTCAATATGGTCTAGTGGCTAGGATAGTTAACTTTCACTTAACAGGCTCGGGTTCGATTCCCGGGGTGGGAAAATTTTTAACTCTATAATCTTCGAACATTTGAACCTTTTATAATTTATAATGATGCATAATATAAATACTGTAATCTTAACTATAGTGAAGTTGCGTATGCAAGTTAGTATAGGGAAGAGTTCGATCTTTATTATAAATTTGACAAAATTGATTCTACTTTAAAAAGTATTTTATTTTTAATTACAAAAGTGACTAGATGTTGCAATTTCCTTTAAAATGAGCTATTATACAGCTCTGTATGAATTTCCAGTGCCCAGCTAGTTGAGGAGGAAAATCAAGCGGAAAGAAAAAAATATACCGTTTGTGAAGAATAACTTGGTTAAAGTCAATTTTCTTGATTTTCAAGCCAATATATTTTCTTTGTTATTCAACCCAAAGAGTGATAAGTTTCCTTAATAGGGGTTTTGGACAAGGTGGTTCTAATAGTGTAATTTTTGTTTTGATCTGACTCTTTTCTTAGGAGTTAGGGGTTTTTATATTTCTTAACTTTGGACGTGATCGTCTCTTAATAGGTTGATAGCTACCGCTGCAACCCGGATAAGATCTTCTTGACTAACACCATTTATGATCAATCCTTATGTCCCACTATACAAGTTTGTATAGGCAAGAGTTCGTTCTTTATTGTAATTATAAATTTTATTCCAATGACCGCCTTTTAGTGGAAAATTTTAATATATTGACCTTAAATATAATAACTGTACTAGCCTATACTATAGTTAAGTGGCCTATAAAATTTAGTATAGGAAAGAGGTCGTTCTTTATTATAAACCCGGATGATCGTCTTTTAATGTAAATAACTACTACGTGAGATCCTCTTAGCTAGCACCATTTATGATCGATCCTTATGTCCCACTATACAAGTTTGTATAGGCATGACTTCGTTCTTTATAGTAATGCAGCCCGGAAAAACCAATGTATGGAAATGGTTTGTTATTTCAGTGATCGTCTTTTAATGTACTTACTGTAACGTCAATATAATGAATAGTAAATTGTTCATTTTTGGCTTTGAAGACTCTTCGAGTAATGCGATATAATTCTTCAATCGTGTCACATTCTATGACACATGCTTTTCCATTATCCTTTTGCAATGGTGCTCCTCTGGGTCCGCATGAGTGAGAATCTGTAAAATAGTATTTTTCATCATAATGCATAAGACCCAGTGATTTAGAGTACGCAACTATTATTCCAGCATTATGTTCTCTAAATAATTTTTTTAAAGCAGCCAATAATGTAATTCCTAATTCTCCATTATTTATAGAATCCAATAAGCTTCAGCTGCACAACCAATTATCGTCATAATTTAAGGAAAATACTGCGTCATACATTAGAAAATCGTCCTTGATGACATCTAAATTTTTCAATACCAAATAGCCACTAGGAGGAATCGGAAAAACTCTTGGATTTCTATTATTATTATTTTCACGTATGACAGCATAAATAGTATCCCCTTCAATCATGTTTCTGTTCAGAATATTTTTATTCAATTGCCTTGAAGGTATAATAGCAGCTCGGACAATATTTGCGAGTACCATGGCAAAGCATTGGCTGCCAGCGTATCCAGATAGAAATATATTAGCTTCTGCTTGATTCCAGTCAGCATGTATAATTCTTGATACCTTTCTATTACTATCAAGAGTAACATATGCACTTGCTGGTGCATTTGCATTATTATAATTTTTGTGTTGTTCTTGACGATCTTGGGTCGGTGGAATGACACGAAATATATCACTGTGATCAAGTTTCGCATTAATATTTAATTTTTTCTCTTTTGTTGACACCATCGGTCCGACACTAGTTATCCTTTTCTTATTTTTGGGATAAATTTCTATTAATAAGGGTTCTTCAACTGAAGGGCTTCTCATTCTTTTTCTGGGACCTCCAACAATGGAAATTTTTTTTCCTTGAGTCTGTTGTCCCTTAGATTTTACTTCATTTGTCATACATACTTCATCTGGTGTACCTCTGAGTTGCTTTTCTGGGAACTCAAACAATGGAAGATCTGTTCTATAAATTTGTCTCAAACGGTTGTACTCAATTAAAGCATCAACATCGCAATAAATCTTTGTGCTATCAAATTCTACTAGATGTAAACCTGCACTAGTGGTCACACGGAAAAGAGCAACGTACATCATACCTGGACAAAAGCAACGATTACTCGCGTCAACAATTGCACACTTTAAAATTAGTCCTTGGGACTTGAAATGACAAAGATCAGTTGAAAAGGAAATAGTCTTTACTTGTAACAGACCTGCTTCAAAACTTCAAAGCGCACTGTTTCTCTGCCAATTTCAAACGGAAGTTCTAGTCCATCAAATTTTACAAGAACTCCAATTATTTCTCCGTTTGGTAGCAACTTGAAGCTTGTTAATGTTCCCATTGATCCATTTACTATCCCATTAGCAACACAAATATTTCTTTGGAGCATTAAACGTGCACCTACTGGAAGCAAAAAGCTCATGAAGGAACCGGCTGTTATTTTTCTGTCGTTTCAAAAGTTTAAAATAGTGTTTGGTGCCTTCTGTTCGATTCGTTTGTCTTCAAAAACTGAAGAAAGTCGATCAGCTTCAGAGAATTTAACGTAGTCTAAGCAGATTTTTTTAAGAAGCAACGCGTTAACTATCATAAAATTTTCATTGGTGGGCATAAGAATGACAGGTCTATTTCCCTCTTCATACAATTTTGAGTAAAGGTCTATTATTTCGTCATTTGAAGCTCTGTAGGAGTTCCCAATTTTTCTCTTGTAAAGACTATTCAAATTTTCACCAGTGCAAAACCTCTGTCTAATTTCAGCAAGTGTATTAGCATAACTCTTATCCTTCTTTTGTCTCACATTTATGCTTAGTTCCTCATACTCAAATAGATGCCAGAGGTTGAAAGTACCAACTGACCCGATCCTGTTTTTTACTTCTAGTCGTGAGAGAGGTAAATAAGGAGGATTACCAATCACTGGTCTTAATTGAAGAAAATCTCCCAAAAATACGCAGTTAGCATTACCCATTGGCAAATCAGCTGCCATTATTTCGGATAGTCTTAAATGAATGTATGTTAAAAGAAGAGACGAAACCATACAAATTTCATTAATAATAAAAAGTCTTGTGTTCTTAAGTGTCTTTCTCAAAGTAAAATGTTTTTCAGTGGAGAGAGGTGTGTATTTTGCGGTGTTTTCCTGATCAATAGCTAAACTTAAACAAGTATGTATTGTTAAACCATTTATGCTATGTGCAGCAATACCAGTAGGTGCCATAACTACAACGGGACAATCTTCATTCTTGAACTTGTTGCAAAGTAGTCTTCTCACGACACTGATAACCCTAGATTTTCCTGTACCCCCACATCCAGATACAATCAACTTCAAAGATGTTGCACCATTGCGCTTGGTAACTGAATCTAAAATTTTGTCAACAACTCTCTTTTGATCAATATTTAGCGACTCATAATCATTTTTTAACCTGTCTTCGGTGTCACCATTTAAAATCTGTTTGTTTGCGTCTAACAAATCCTCCATAGTATCTGCTGTTCTGTCAATGAATCCTCCCTGAAATGCATTTTCTGGGTGATCTTCAATGTTTTCATTATTATTTTCTGCCTTCAGAATTTCTTTTGCACGTTCTCGGACCCTTTCTTCAAATTCTATGTTGCTTTTCCTCTTAAAAACAAATTTTTAGTGTTAAGCTACCATGTCGGGATAGTTTACACTTTCAACACAGTAGGTTTCGTAGTTGTTATTTCCACTGACTACTAGTTCATTTTCATTTCGCCAAGGTTTAAACAATTTTAAAAGATCTCCATAGTAAGCATTTTTCTTCTCGTCAGTTTCAAATGGGTTTACCTTTCTGTGCTGTATGATATACGGTTTAAAAATCCTTTTTCTGAGGTAGAAGGACCCGTCAGTTAACATCATATTATCATCAGTACCATTACGCTCCCGTTCATACCAAGACAATAACTGAAAAAAACTGATATTTTCCATATGTTCCGGTCTTTTAGGGTAGACATCAATAACCCAGTGGGCAATGTACAAATCACTACTCTGTGGATCGTTTTTAGCAAGCTTTTCAAGCTCCTCATACCTTTTCAGTGTCCTCTTCACCTCACTCTTTTTCGCAAGGTCAATATATCTAAATTGCCTAGAAATACTATACAATTTAGTACCAAGAAGCCTATCAGCAGCTTAAACTGCTCCAACTTGACGGGTTTTTATGGACTTCAACAAGTAGGACATAGTTCGTTGACCGAGACTTTTGCATGCATTATTTACTTCCTCCCACATTGCTTCTATTTCGACACTCTCTGCTTTTGTCATGTAATCGGTAATGTAATACGGTAATTTAGAGCCCAAATGGCCGATATATTGAACATCAATGTTTGCTTGATTAGCAATAAGTAACGCAGGAGAATAGTCATTTATATAACGCTCGTCATCTCTTCGAAGCAGATGATATATTCTTTTTCTTGGCTTTTTACGGTTTGTACCATGAGCCAAGCAGTCAAGGATGTCATATAATTCTGTTCGTTCCTTTGTAGGACGAGGAAAGCCAAACTTACAATACGTAACCCATCTTTCTCTTTTTCTCTTATATTTTCTTTGACAGTATGTATTACAGTGGTGCACTTGATGATCTTTGACCAGTTTGTGAAGAGTTGGGCTAGTCAATCTATTTGGTATTTCACAAGTTATAATACTATTGATATACTGAATCACTTCAGACACTGTTGATTTCCCAATAATAGGAGCATTTTCAATCCGCAATACACAATGTACATGAGGCGCACCTCGTTTCTGATACTCGAGACGCCAGAAATGATCCTTAATTTTACCAAAGAAAGGATCTGTCTTTGAACAAATCAGCTCATTAAATATAGGTGTCCATTTTTTGTCAAAGTGCATGGAAACTGCAATTGGATCTAGACACGTCAACTCTGTAGGGGTCATTTTTGCCACACCAGGTCAGTTCTTATGGACAGTCCGTAAATAGTCAATAAATTCAGGAGAGTACCACTCAGCACATGAAACTGTCAGAAACAAAGTAGGTGGACCCAATTGTTCAATCATTGACTTTAATTTATAGGAAAGGGATTGAAAATACTGCTGAAATTCCCTGATTGTTGATTGAACGGAAAACAAAATCACTTCCATCTCTTTGCCTCACGGGAATGAAGCCTGTATATAAATTGACGAGCATATTGATTTGGTTTCACAGTCCGCAGCATATGACAGACGCTATTACACATGTAAGAAAGTTCTTGCAATTGGAAGCTGTGAAAAAGAAACTGTTTGTCAAGACGAAACTTAGTATGTCTGCTAAGAAGCCTTGATTTAAAATATTCTGCATTCCTAATCCGAAATGGTCTTGCCTTGTCACGCAAGCCATATTTGCCTTTCGGGAAAAGATTTGGAAACACTTTTAGATCAAGTTCTTCCTTAAATAAGTCTTCGCTCTCACCTTTTAGTTTCTTGATTTGAAATTGGTCAGTACCAAGATCTTTCATCTGCTTAAAATCTTCAATGAAGTCTTTTGGAACCGCTGAACTGAGAGGCTGGACAGAAGAATGTTCAACCAATGTAGATTTTGCACTTTCTGTCAGTTTCTGAAGGATTGCAGCTTCCGGTATTTCAGGTAAATTATCAACACCAACCGCTTTTTCAGCAAGACGTGCTTCAAGTTTTTTATTTAAATCTTCTAGGGTGTATGCACGTATTGTTTTATAGAGATGGTTGTTCTCTCTTAACCACAACAGTGCTCCATGGACTTTTCTCAGATCTATTAGTGCAGTCCAAACATTCTTGTTGTAAGTAGGCTGACCATTGACAATGACTACAAAACTATCAATGTTAAGAAGTTTTTCAGGCTGAATATCTGCATTTGCTTGCACATCAACAGGTAGATATACTATTCTCCCCTTAAAAGCGTCAACAATTTCTGTTCTAGGTCTCTTCAATGCAGTTACCTGCCCTAATCTGACGATCGTAAGACAAGGCATTACAAATCGAATCATTGCCATTTCAAAATTATTTAAACACTTTATACATTCCGATGTACAGTCTAGATGAAGGTTATTTAATACTGATCGGGCATTCTCCTCACTTTTCAACATTTTCCCAGCTCAGTAATCACAGACAGAGAAAAAATCTATGAAATCCTCTTTCCAACCTGTACAATGAATTAGCTGTTCTCTGTCATCTTTCGGTATGTCCTGTTGTAGGTGTTCTAAAATCCCGGCCATCATTACATCAAAACGTTTCTTATTTGAAAGGGATTTTAGACTCTTCAATTGGTATTTTGTCTTTATCTGCTCGCAACTGTCACAATGCATTGTGGGGTATACATCCCTGATGTTAGCTACCTTATCAAGGCTCTCACCAAATAATTTTATTATTGTATTTTCATCCACAGAAACTCTAATATTGCTATCACCGTAGATAAAGTCTTGACTATTATTGCGACAGAGTCTACTTGACACTTCTTCAATATAATGACTTAGTTTCTTGTACGAGCCCTCGACTTTTAGTAGATTAATATGTTGTATAATCTTACATTTTGATACTGCCTTATATACGCTATTAATGTAACAGTTCAAGACAGGAAAATGTGGAGCTAGTGCCCTTAGAGAACGCAAATAGCTCTGACATCCCTCATTTGGGCTACAGTATAACGAATGCCTATGCTTTCTTGTGTCCCTGTAATTGATTTCACAATAATCCAAGCCGCCAAGGTAGAAATTAACCACTTTGTCAGTTGAATATTTTAATGCTATATTATTTTCAAGGATATCAAAAAGAATTTTACATAATTCAATATCCGTCGGATAAAGCTTGCAGATATCAGGGTGTCATTGCCAATTAACCTGCTGCCCAATTTTTGGTTTTGAATGTTTACTCAGATTGTTATAGGTGACTTCAGCCATCATAATTTCCTTGTCAGATCTAGATTCAGAGCATTTTTCAATAGTTGTCTCGTACTTTTCAGGACAGTTTGTTCTACTACACAGAGAATTTTTTGCCAAATATTCAGTAAAACTAAAAGAACTGTTTAAAACACAGTTAGAAATGCTTTTTTCTTGAGTCGGTGTTCCAGGAATTTGTTCTAAATCATTAGTCTTACAAACACATATACTAATAACCCTAACAGGCTCGTTTTCGCCATAATTGAAAAACATTGCTTTTCCTTCGCTGTTGATAGGTATGCTTGTATGTATTTTTTTATTGCTGCTACATAAACTGCAATTGCTCCTTCCAAAATTAATATACGAATTTTCAAAGAAGTACGCCTCCGTATATTCACTGTGTTGTCGAACATTTTCCATTGCATCTATAAACTGTTCCGCAGTTGCCAATCCATACCTTGGAAGCTTTTCATTAAACTGACAACATTTCTTTTGTATATTACTATGAAGCTTTGCCAAAGTATTTCTAGCGGACTTTTCAACAGCATCCGCTCTTTCAAAGAGAATTTTAATCTGTAATTTTGAATACTTTTCGTGATCCTGGTAAAACATGCGTAAAATGTTTCTCAATTTACGAAGATCAGCCTGCATTTTTGCCATCTTCTTGTATTTCTGAATGTAATTTTTCCCTTTGTCCTTATGCGTTCTTCGGTACAACCTCGCAGAGAATTTAATTTTTTCATTATAGCTTTTGTCACCCCAGTATCTACCCATTATTCTGGTAGCAACTTTTTTCTTATGTTTGTTTCGGTAATCTTCATCATTACCATACCGTTCCTTGATCTTTTGTTTGGCTGTCTCAATTTTTGCATGTCTATAATCTTCATCATTGTGATAACACATCTTGCTGTTTTCTTTTGCTCTCTCAATTATTACTTCTCGATACGCCTGGTCGGTTGAATACCTTTGTTTTGCTCTCTCAATTATTACTTCTCGATACACCTGGTCGGTTGAATACCTTTGCTTTTTTATTTTCAAGTTAATATCTCTGTTTTTTGTGTAGTACTCTTTTTTAAACTTTCGTATATCGTGCTTTGATCTAACCATTATTATAATCAAGAATGAGAGAATTTTCAGTTTTGACTTTCCTTATATACTAATTATGACGTCACGGTGTATGACGTTATGTATTCATGAATGAGACCATTTACAGTTTTGACGTTTCTTATATAGTAATTATGACGTCACTGTATCAAAAATACAGTTTTTATTGGAAAAATTTATTCTCTTTTAGAAATAATTTATTTTAGTTACTATAAATTTTTAACCCAATTAATTTCCTTTAAAATGAGCTATTGAACAACCCTCTACGATGTTCCAGTGCCAAGCTATCTCTGGATAGAAAAAAAGAAAAAAAAATATCCCGTTTGGGAAGACTAACGTGGTTAAAGTCAATTTTCTTGATTTTCAAGCCAACATATTTCCCTTGCTGTTCAAGCCAAGGGACAGAAAGTTTCCTATACAGGGGTTTCGGACAAGGCGGTTCTAATGGTGTACTTTTTGTTTTGATCTGACTCCTTTTTTAGGAGCTATGGGTTTTTATATTTCTTAACATTGGACGTGATCGTCTCTTACTAGGTTGCTAGCTACCGCTGCAACCCGGAAAACTTTTTGTTTTGATCTGACTCCTTTTTTAGGAACTATGGGTTTTTACATTTCTTAACATTGGACGTGATCGTCTCTTACTAGGTTGCTAGCTACCGCTGCAACCCGGATATATTGATCTAACCATTATGTATTCATGAATGAGACCATTTACAGTTTTGACGTTGCTTATATAGTAATTATGACGTCACGGCGTAATGATTTTATTTCATGACGTTATGGCGCAATGGTATTATTTCATGACGTCTTCAGAAACAACAATATAATTTCGTGTTTTTATATTCACGTCATAGCTCTAATATAAAACTATGATGACTTTCATTATTTATCTTGAAGGGTTTCAGACAAGGTAGTTCTAATGATGTACTTTTGTTTCGATCTGACTCTATTTTTAGGAGTTTTGGGTTTTTATATTTCTTAGCATTGGGCTGATCGTCTCTTACTAGGTTGCTAGCTACTGCTGCAACCAAAAATCACATATATATTTATGAGAGGCAGCCTGGCAGCTAGCTACTGCTGCAACCCAAATTCACATATATATTTATGAGAGGCAGCCTGGCCGAGTGGTCCAAGGCACTGGTGTTAGCCACCAGTCTCTTTGGAGGTGTGGGTTCAAATCTTACCGCTGGTATACGATTATGTTTGAAAGACTGCAGTGTGAAAAGACATCAAAAATGCAGTTTTTGGTGGAAAAATTTATTCTCTTTTAGAAATAATTTATTTTAGTTACTATAGATTTGTAACCTAATTAATTTCCTTTAAAATGAGCTATTGAACAACTCTCTACGATGTTCCAGTGCCAAGCTATCTCTGGAAAACAAAGAAAAAAGCAAAAAAAAATATCCCGTTTGGGCAGAATGTTGTAGTAGCTGCCACTTTTCTTAATTATCAAGCCAATATATTTCCCTTGCTGTTCAAGCCAAGGGACAGAAAGTTTACTATACAGGGGTTTCGGATAAGGCGGTTCTAATGGTGTACTTTTTGTTTTGATCTGACTCCTTTTAAAGGAGTTATGGGTTTTTATATTTCTTAACATTGGACGTGATTGTCTCTTACTAGGTTGCTAGCTACCGCTGCAACCCGGATGGAATTACTAACCTATACTATAATTAAGTGGTGTATAAAATTTAGTATAGGCAAGAGGTCGTTCTAGCTACCACTGCAACCCGGATACCACTGCAACCCAGATTACTATTGAGACGAGTCGCTCTTACTATACACTTTGTAATAATACTAGCCTACACTAGAGTTAAGTGGCCTAAAAAATTTAGTATAGGGAAGAGTTCGATCTTTATTATAAAATTTATTTTAGTTACAAAAGGTTTTTAACCCAATTAATTTCCTTTAAAATGAGCTATTGAACAACCCTCTACGATGTTCCAGTGCCAAGCTATCTCTGGAAACAAAGAAAAAAAGAAAAAAAGAAAAAAATATCCCGTCTAGGAAGAATGTTGTAGTAGCTGCCACTTTTCTTGATTTTCAAGCCAATATATTTCCCTTTCTGTTCAAGCCAAGGGACAGAAAGTTTCCTTTACAGGGTTTTCGGACAAGGTGGTTCTAATGGTGTACTTTTTGTTTTGATTTGACTCCTTTGTTAGGAACTATGGGTTTTTATATTTCTTAATATTAGACATGATCGTCTCTTACTAGGTTGCTAGCTACCGCTGCAACCCAGATAATTGCTAGCTACCGCTGCAACCCAGATAATGGTTAGATCGAAGCAAGCTATACGCAAGTTGAAAAAACAGTACTACACAAACAAAAGAGATAGTAATCCGGGTTGCTGCGGTAGCTAGCAACCTAGTAAGAGACGATCACGTCCAATGTTAAGAAATATAAAAACCCCTAACTCCTAAGAAAAGAGTCAGATCAAAACAAAAATTACACCATTAGAACCACCTTGTCCAAACCCCCTATTAAGGAAACTTATCACTCTTTGGCTTGAATAACAAAGAAAATATATTGGCTTGAAAATCAAGAAAATAGACTTTTACCACATTATTCTCCACAAACGGGATATTTTTTTCTTTCCGCTTGATTTTCCTCCTCAACTAGCTGGGCACTGGAAAATCATAGAGAGCTGTATAATAGCTCATTTTAATGGAAATTGCAACATCTAGTCACTTTTGTAATTAAAAATAAATTACTTTTTAAAGTAGAATCAATTTTGTCAAAAAAATTGCATTTTTGATGTATTTTCATACTGCAGTCTTTTCAAAGATATTTGAATTTTGAAGCAATCAAACAGTTCATGGTAATGAACTCTATAGTAATAATAGCTACTTGTCTCAATAGTAACCGAAACTCCTGGAACCAAAATTTTCTTTTTTTGGCTTAATCGCTAAAATTATTATGTAAACTGCAAAAATATTTATGATGCCTAATCAGTAGTAGTAAGTTCTTAATTTAAACAACAAAAATACACGAAAATTTTATAATTAGTTTTACTTTTTGTCTCCTGGAAGAAATTTTTTTTGCATCTCAGTTCAAAGTTATTATTGTACCCTGGAACCAAACTTTTTTTGGTTTGTAACCCGTAAAGTACGTATCTCCATATTATTGTCTTAATTGCAATTATTTTAGTTTTCAGTCCAGAATCGCTAAACTTATTATGAAAACTGCAAAAATATTTATGGTGTCTAACCAATAATACTAATTTTGTAATTCAAACAAGATAAATACCTGAAAATTTAAAAATTAGTTTTTTTTTATGCTAGGTTTTAGATACTCGACACGGGGTATTGTGTACTTAATAATTTTAAACCTTGAAAATTTACATTAAAAGACGATCCTTGGAATAACATACCACTGCACACATTGGACTTATTTCCGGGTTGCAGCGGTAGCTAGCAACCTAGTAAGAGACGATCACGTCTAATGTTAAGAAATATAAAAACCCCTAACTGCTAAGAAAAGAATCAGATCAAAACAAAAATTACACCATTAGAACCACCTTGTCCAAAACTCCTATAAATTAAACTTATCACTCTTTGGCTTGAATGACAATCCGGGTTGCAGCGGTAGCTAGCAACCTAGTAAGAGACGATCACGTCCAATGTTAAGAAATATAAAAACCCATAGCTCCTAAAAAAGGAGTCAGATCAAAACAAAAAGTACACCATTAGAACCGCCTTGTCCGAAACCCCTGTATAGGAAACTTTCTGTCCCTTGGCTTGAACAGCAAGGGAAATATATTGGCTTGAAAATCAAGAAAATTGACTTTAACCACGTTATTCTCCCCAAACGGGATATTTTTTTATTTTTTTTCTTTTTTTTTTTCTTTTGTATCCAGAGATAGCTTGGCACTGGAACATCGTAGAGGGTTGTTCAATAGCTCATTTTAAAGGAAATTAATTGGGTTAAAAATCTATAGTAACTAAAATAAATTATTTCTAAAAGAGAATAAATTTTTCCAATAAAAACTGTATTTTCGATGCAGTGACGTCATAATTACTATATAAGAAACGTCAAAACTGTAAATGGTCTCATTCATGAATACATAATCCGGGTTGCAGCGGTAGCTAGCAACCTAGTAAGAGACGATCACCTCCAATGTTAAGAAATATAAAACCCCCCAACTCCTAAAAAAAGAGTCAGATCAAAACAAAAAGTACACCAGTAGAACCGCCTTGTCCGAATCCTCTATAAAGGAAACTTACCGCCCTTTGGCTTGAATAACAAAGAAAATATATTGGCTTGAAAATCAAGAAAATTGACTTTTACCACGTTATTCTCCACAAACGGGATATTTTTTTCTTTCCGCTTTTTCTTTCTGCTCAGCTAGCTGGGCACTGGAAAATCATAGAGAGCTGTATAATAGCTCATTTTAAAGGAAATTGCAACATCTAGTCGCTTTTGTATTTAAAAATAAAATACTTTTTAAAGTAGAATCAATTTTGTCAAAAAAATTGCATTTTTGATGTATTTTCATACTGCAGTCTTTTCAAAGATATTTGAATTTTGAAGCAATAAAACAGTCCATGTAATGAACTCTATAGTAATAATAGCTACTTGTCTCAATAGTAACCGAAACTCCTGGAACCAAAATTTTCTTTTTTGGCTTAATCGCTAAAATTATTATGTAAACTGCAAAAATATTTATGATGCCTAATCAGTAATAGTAATTTTTTAATTTAAACAACAAAAATACATGAAAATTCTAAAATTAGTTTTGCTTTTTGTCTCCTGGAAGAAATTTTTTTTTCATATCAGTTCAAATTTATTATTGTATCATGTAAACAGTAAAGTAAATATATCAATATTATTGTCTCATAATTGCAATTATTTTAGTTTTCATTCCAGAATCACTAAACTTATTATTTAAACTACAAAAATATTTATGGTGTCTAACCAATAATACTAATTTTGTAATTCAAACAAGATAAATACCTGAAAATTTTAAAATTAGTTTTGTTTTATGCTAGGTTTTAGATATTATAATAAAGATCGATCTCTTCCCTATACTAACTTGCATAGGCAATCCGGGTTGCAGCGGTAGCTAGCAACCTAGTAAGAGACGATCACCTCCAATGTCAAGAAATATAAAACCCCCCAACTCCTAAAAACAGAGTCAGATCAAAACAAAAAGTACACCATTAGAACCGCCTTGTCCGAATCCTCTATAAAGGAAACTTACCGCCCTTTGGCTTGAATAACAAAGAAAATATATTGGCTTGAAAATCAAGAAAATTGACTTTTACCACGTTATTCTCCACAAACGGGATATTTTTTTCTTTCCGCTTTTTCTTTCTGCTCAGCTAGCTGGGCACTGGAAAATCATAGAGAGCTGTATAATAGCTCATTTTAAAGGAAATTGCAACATCTAGTCACTTTTGTATTTAAAAATAAAATACTTTTTAAAGTAGAATCAATTTTGTCAAAAAAATTGCATTTTTGATGTATTTTCATACTGCAGTCTTTTCAAAGATATTTGAATTTTGAAGCAATAAAACAGTCCATGTAATGAACTCTATAGTAATAATAGCTACTTGTCTCAATAGTAACCGAAACTCCTGGAACCAAAATTTTCTTTTTTGGCTTAATCGCTAAAATTATTATGTAAACTGCAAAAATATTTATGATGCCTATTATAATAAAGATCGAACTCTTCCCTATACTAACTTGCATACGCAACTTCACTATAGTTAAGATTACAGTATTTATATTATGCATCATTATAAATTATAAAAGGTTCAAATGTTCGAAGATTATAGAGTTAAAAATTTTCCCACCCCGGGAATCGAACCCGAGCCTGTTAAGTGAAAGTTAACTATCCTAGCCACTAGACCATATTGAACCATAAAGAAGTATGATTTAAGAGCCATATGCGTATTATTATTTCACCATACCAATTATAATACGGCCAAAACAAAATCGTCGACTTGCAACCTTACTTTTGACACATTAGTTAAATCTTCATCAGGCTTAAAAAATGTTTTGCTAGTTTTACATGAAAGAACGAACCTTAGTCCATCCGGGTTGCAGCAGTAGCTAGCAACCTATTATAATAAAGAACGACCTCTTGCCTATACTAAATTATATAGGCCACTTAACTATAGTATAGGTTGGTAAATTTAAATTAAAAGACGATCACTGAAATAACAAACCATTCCATACATTGGACTTAGTTAGCTACTTGATTGTTTGAATTTCGTCTCTTACTATTTAAAAGAAGAAAAACCGTAGGCTTTTCCTGTTTGTATTTATAGCTAAAAAAGAACTCAAGCCCAAAGAAACTGAACCCTGTGGTTCATTCATATTATCTTCATTATTTTAGCTAGAATGTAAATAAACAAGTTTCTTTTTAAATTTCCAAGTTTAATGAAAAGCTTCCAAGGTATGGATTGGCAACTGCGGAAAAGTTTATAGATGCAATGGAAAATTATAATAAAGAACGACCTCTTGTCTATACTAATCCAGGTTGCAGTGGTACCCGGGATGCAGCGGTAGCTAGCTACCTAGTAAGAGACGATCATCCGGGTTGCAGCGGTAGCTAGCAACCTAGTAAGAGACGATCACGTCCAATGTTAAGAAATATAAAAACCCATAGTTCCTAAAAAAGGAGTCAGATCAATATAATAAAGAACGAACTCTAGCCAATATTAAATGGAGTACATAAAGGTTATATTTAAATAAGTTTATAATAAATAATAAGTTTATAAGAACGTATAAATAAGTTTATAAGAACGACCTCTTGCTATACTAAATTTAATACGTCACTTAATTATAGTATGGGTTAGTCATTTCACAGATTGCCTGGCACTGGATCTTCGTAGACAGTTGTTCAATGGCTCATTTTAAACATATTTTATATGAAAGATTGATGAATGACGTCACAATCGTATACCAGCGGTAGGATTTGAACCCGCGCCTCTGAAGAGACTGGTGACTAATACCAGCTTCTTTGACCACTCGGGCACGCTGTTCCGGGTTGCAGCGGTAGCTAGCAACCTAGTAAGAGACGATCACCTCCAATGTTAAGAAATATAAACCCCCCAACTCCTAAAAAAAGAGTCAGATCAAAACAAAAAGTACACCATTAGAACCGTCTTTTCCGAAACCCTTATAAAGGAAACTTGCCGCCCTTTGGCTTGAATAACAAAGAAAATATATTGGCTTGAAAATCAAGAAAATTGACTTTTACCACGTTTTTCTCCACAAACGGGATATTTTTTTCTTTCCGCTTGATTTTCCCTTCTCAACTAGCTGGGCACTGGAAAATAGAAGAGAGCTGTATAATAGCTCATTTTAAAGGAAATTGCTACATCTAGTGCCTTTTGTAATCAAAAATAAAATAATTTTTAAAGTAGAATCAATTTTGTCAAAAAAATTGCGTTTTTGATGTATTTTCATATTATTGTCTTATATTTCGAATTATTTTAGTTATCAGTTCAGAATCGCTAAACTTATTATGTAAACTGCAAAAATATTTATGGTGTCTAACATATAATACTAATTTTGTAATTCAAACAAGATAAATACCTGAAATTTTCAAAATTAGTTTTGTTTTATGCTAGTTATAATAAAGATCGAACTCTTCCCTATACTAACTTGCATACGCAACTTCACTATAGTTAATATATTTAAGATTACAGTATTTATATTATACATCATTATAAATTATAAAAGGTTCAAATATTCGAAGATTATAGAGTTAAAAATTTTCCCACACCGGGAATCGAACCCGAGCCTATTTTATAGTAAAGAACGAACTCTTGCCCTTTGTTACCTATGTCTTGTCAAATTAGCTAATTAATTTCACCTGATTTTGTTTTAAAAATAATTCCCACACCGGGATTCGAACCCAAGCCAATTGGTTGAAAGCCAACTATCCTAAACCACTAGACCATATGAGATATGTGTAAAAAGCTAATTAATTGTTTTATGATATTATAATAAAGAACGACCTCTTGCCTATACTAAATTTTATACGCCACTTAATTATAGTATAGGTTAGTAATTCAACCGATAGCTTGGCACTGGAACATCGTGGAGAGCTGTTCAATGGCTCATTTTAAAGGAAATTAATGGGGTTAAAAACCTTTTTTAATTAAAAAAAATTATTTTTATTACATTAAGAAATTTTAATTATGTTCCTTAAGAAATCATCATAAGTAAAAATTTCCCAAACAGAAATTGAACTCAAGCCTACTGGGTGAGAGCTATCCCAACCTCTAGACCATATAGGATATATTAAAATATCTGATTAATGAAGTTTATGTTAAAGAACAAATTATAATCCTAGTTAGCTGCCTGATTATTTGAAGATCGTCTCTTACTATTCCAAAGAAGAAAAAGCCGTAGGCTTTTTCCTGTTTGTAATTTATTTCATAATAAAGTATCCGGGTTGCAGCGGTAGCTAGCAACCTAGTAAAAGACGATCACGTCCAATGTTAAGAAATATAAAAACACATAGTTCCTAACAAAGGAGTCAGATAAAAACAAAAAGTACACCATTAGAACCGCCTTGTCCGAAACCCCTGTATAGGAAACTTTGTGTCCCTTGGCTTGAACAGCAAGGGAAATATATTGGCTTGAAAATCAAGAAAATTGACTTTAACCACGTTATTCTCCCCAAAAGGGATATTTTTTTCTTTTTTCTTTTTTTTCTTTTCCACAGATAGCTTGGCACTGGAACATCGTAGAGGGTTGTTCAATAGCTCATTTTAAAGGAAATTAATTGGGTTAAAAATCTATAGTAACTAAAATACATTATTTCTAAAAGAGAATAAATGTTTCCACCAAAAACTGCATTTTTGATGTCTTTTCACACTGCAGTCTTTCAAACATAATCGTATACCAGCGGTAAGATTTGAACCCACGCCTCCGAAGAGACTGGTGGCTAACACCAGTGTCTTGGACCACTCGGCCAGGCTGCCTCTCATAAATAAATATATATGTGAATTTGGGTTGCAGCAGTAGCTAGCAACCTAGTAAGAGACAATCAGTCCCATACTAAGAAATATAACAAAACTCATAAAAATAGAGTAAGATCAAAACGAAAGTACATCATTGAAACTACCTTGTCTGAAACCCTACTAGATAAATAATGAATGTCGTCATAGCTTTATATTAGATTAGAGCTATGACGTGAATAGAAAAACACGAAATTATATTGTTGTTTCTGATGACGTCGTGAAATAATATCATTGCGCCATGACGTCAATAAAATCATTACCCCGTGACGTCATAATCCGGGTTGCAGCGGTAGCTAGCAACCTAGTAAGAGACGATCACGTCCAATGTTAAGAAACATAAAAACCCATAGTTCTTAAAAAAAGAGTCAGATCAAAACAAAAAGTACACCATTAGAACCGCCTTGTCCGAAACTTCTGCATAGTAAAATTTCTGTCCCTTGGCTTGAACAGCAAGGGAAATATATTGGCTTGAAAATCAAGAAAAGTGGCAGCTACTACAACATTCTGCCTAAATGGGATATTTTTTCTTTTTTTTTTCTTTTTTTTTCTTTTTTTGTATCCAGAGATAGCTTGGCACTGGAACATCGTAGAGGGTTGTTCAATAGCTCATTTTAAAGGAAATTAATTGGGTTAAAAATCTATAGTAACTAAAATAAATTATTTCTAAAAGAGAATAAATTTTTCCACCAAAAACTGCATTTGGATGTCTTTTCACACTGCATTATAATAAAGAACGACCTCTTGCCTATACTAAATTTTATACGCCACTTAATTATAGTATAGGTTAGTTATTCCACATATAGCTTAACACTGGAACATCGTAGAGAGTTGTTTAATGGCTAATTTTAAAGGAAATTAATGGGGCTAAAAACTTTTTGTAATTATAAAACAAATTAATTTTAAAATAGAATCATTTTTCTTACGAAATTACATTAAAAGAAGATCATTACAATAATCCGGGTTTCAGCGGTAGCTAGCAATCCGGGTTGCAGCGGTAGCTAGCAACCTAGTAAGAGACGATCACGTCCAATGTTAAGAAATATAAAAACCCCTAACTCCTAGATATATAGTCAGATCATAACAAAAAATACACCATTAGAACCGCCTTGTCCGAAACCCCTATAAAAGAAACTTACCACCCTTTGGCTTGAATAACAAAGAAAATATATTGGCTTGAAAATCAAGAAAATTGACTTTAACCACGTTATTCTGCACAAACGGGATATTTTTTTCTTTCTTTTGTTTCCAGAGATAGCTTGGCACTGGAACATCGTAGAGAGTTGTTCAATGGCTCATTTTAAAGGAAATCGCTAGATCTAGCGCCTTTTGCACTTAATTTATTGTATTAATTATTTTTCACGAAAAATTTAATTTTGTATATACAATATTGATCAATGACGTCATAGTCGTTGGATGTAGTACATAAAGGCTCGATCATCGAATTTAAGCTGAAACTAAGTAAAGGACAATTATGCCTCCATATATTCACAGTGATGTATAAGATTTCCAATTACATCTGTAAACTGTTCCACAGTTGCCGGTCCATACCTTGGAAGCTTTTCACTAAACATGCAACATTTCTTTTGGATATTACTATGAAGTTTTGCGAAAGCATCTCTAGCTGACTTTTCAACAAAATCTATTCTTTCAGAGATAATTTTAATCTTTAATTTTGAATATTTTTCGTAATCCCGGTAAAACATTCGTAAAATTTTTCTCAGTTTACAAAGATCAGCCTGTGCGTTCCTTGCAGCTTGTGTAAACTGCAAAAATATCCATGGTATCCGAGCAATAGTTTGAATATTTCAATACAAGCTGGAAAAATACCTTAAAATGTTAAAATTAGTTTTATTTTTGGTTAGGTTCTAACTACCCGATGTGGGATTGACTATGTATTTTCAGACCAAAAAATTACATTTTTTAATATATATTTTATTTTTCAGTTTAGAATCGCTAAAGTTATTATGTAAACTGCAAAAATATTTATGATATCTGAGCAATAATTTTAATCTTTTGATTCAAACTAACAAAATACCTGAAAATTTAAAAATTAGTTTTATTTTTTGTTAGGTTATGGATACCTGATACGAGTTTTACTACTTAAGAACAACAAAGATGTAAATTTTCTCAGTCTTGATTATAATTGTACTAAAGATATAAGATGAGTCGAGTTTTTTTAGTAATCTCAGAATCTGAGTCAGGTACTGAAGTCAGTGAAGATGAGATACCAATGAAATCCCAACCAGTACCCACCTATTTTGTAAGTGATGAAGAAGATGAGAAAAGTGTTGTCAAAAGTGCAAAAGAACAGCGCTATGAAGAAATGCAAGAGACAATCCGTCAAATGAGAAATCACAAAAAAATCAAGGATGTTACAAACGTGCTTAAAAGTTTTGAGGAATTAATGCCTGCTTACAATAAAGCATTGCCAGTTATTCAGAAAGAGGACCATGGCGTCACTCCTATATTTTTCCTTCGGGCGCTAGCTGAACTAGAAGATTTTGTGAACGATCTCTGGGATCTGGGAAATGAATACAGGAAGAATAGCATGTCCAAAAATAATGCCAAGAGTTTGGCTACGTTAAGGCAAAAACTGCTAAAACGTGCTCATTAGAGCAGTGAGGAAGACGAAACTAAATAAATATAAATTATAAGAGAGACATTTTTAAAGAAAACTACGCAAGAGGAAGAAGAAAGAAAAAAGCGTGAGAAAAAGGAAAAGAAAGACAAAGAAAAGGAGAAAAAGAAACTGAAGCAACAAGATGAAGCACATGAAGAGCTTGAAGGGCAAGGTGACTGGGAAGTTGTGCGAGGTGGTGTCCCGATGCCGACTAAGCCAAAAATGTTCGATAAAAACACAGAGATTACAGTTGAAAGTGTCTTGAAGAAGCTGAATGAAATCGTTTCTGCAAGAGGCAAAAAGGGAACCAACAAAGCGGAAATTGTAGACATGCTTCAAGAGCTATTGGAAATCGCTGAAGATAATAATCTGGGTCCAGGTCTTTCAGTGAAAGTTCGTCTTTCTTTAGTTGCTGCTATTTTTGACTATAGTACAAAAGTCTCTGATGCACTGAAGGTTGAACAGTGGGACAAGCTACTAGTCACAGTAGATCAACTGATCAAAATGCTGGATAAGCATGACGACATTCCTTTGACTGAGCAAATCACAGAAGAGAATGAACAATTTGGTAGTTCACCCTGCAGAATTAGGGGCTGTATTCTAACTGTTGTTGAACGACTAGATGCTGAATTCATTAAGATATTGAAGGACCTTGATTGTCACAGTAACGAGTATGTGATATGCCTTAGTGACGTAAATCCCGTTATCAAATTGATGGACGACGTCACGTTTTATGTTGAAAAGCAACCTGAAAACTCAGCCGATATTTGTCGGGCTTATATAGTCAAAATGGATCATATCTACTATAAATTTGATATGAAGGCTCTTGATGAAATTACGAAGGAGCCGACGAGTTTAAATACAATGGACCGACTTTGCAAGTTTATTTGTGGAAAAGATAATACAGACCTCTTGCGTCAGCGAGCAGTTCTTTATCAAATTTATCATTTAAGCCTTCATAATCGGTGGTTTGCCGCTAGGAATTTAATGCTGATGTCCCATCTTCAGGAAAATATTCAGCATTCAGATCCACCCACTCAGGTCTTGTACAATCGCACAATGGTACAGTTAGGTATGTGTGCTTTCCGCTATGGAAGCATTAAAGATGCTCACAATGCTTTACTGGATATTCAGTCTGGCGGGCGTGCTAAAGAATTGCTTGCTCAAGGTCTGTTGATGACAAGACAGATGGATAGGACTCAGGAACAGGAGAAGCTTGAAAAACAAAGACAAGTGCCCTTCCACATGCAAATCAACTTGGAGCTGCTGGAATGTGTTTACCTAGTTTCAGCTATGCTGATTGAAATCCCGTATATGGCCGCTTATGAAAGTGATGCTAGATGGCGTATGATTTCGAAAAGTTTCCATCATCAACTTAAAATGTCAGAACGTCAAGCTGTAATTGGTCCGCCCGAATCAATGAGAGAACACGTTGTAGCTGCCGCCAAGGCCATGCGCAATGGCAACTGGGACGCATGTAAAAATTATCTAATCAATGATAAGATGAATACCAAGGTGTGGTCTTTATTCAAGCAAGGAGATGTCCGTCCAACATTGATTCGCAAAATCCAAGAAGAAACAATGCGAACCTACTTGTTTACATTTTCCAAAGTATATGATTCCTTTTCTGTTCGAAGACTTTCTCAGATGTTCCAACTTGAGCTTAGGGATGTTCATTCTATTGTTTCTAAGATGATTATCCGTGAAGAATTGATGGCATCTTTAGATGAGCCAACTCAAAGTGTAGTTATGCATCGAACTGAGCCCAGTCGTCTACAATCATATTCACTTCAGTTAGCTGATCGACTTCTGTCATTGGTTGAAAACAACGAAAGAATACCTGAAATAAAGCAGAGCGGTCGAGTGCCAATGCAACAGGGATATAGGGATAGGCCATATCAAAGGCGAGAAGATGGCAAAGGTGGAGCTTGGCCTGGAAGAGGTGATCGGGAAAGAACTAGAAGGGGTGTCTATGCAGAATGAAAAAAGAAAACAACTGATTCTGTCTGATTTCCCAATTTTGGTATTTTTTATTAAAATCCACTGTCGGTTTTCTTTAAAAAAAAAAAAAAAAAAAAAAAAAAAAAAATGTGCACCAGCAGTAGAAAACAATATATTTAAAATATAAGATTCTTTCATTCTAAAGATGATTCGGGCAGAAATTAAACATTCCCTAATTGAGTTCAAATACCGCTTCCAAGAGTCTAAATTCATAATCAGCAAAAGGAGAAATTGCATTTCTAGCTTCAGTCAGACATTATAATAAAGAACGAATATAAAGTTGTAAAGATACAAAGGGATTAAATTTTCTCGTATTATATCATAATATATAACGTAAAAAATGATCCGGGTTGCAGCGGTAGCTAGCAACCTAGTAAGAGACGATCGAGTCCATTGTTAAGAAATATTAAAACCCATTGCTCCTAAAAAAGGAGTCAGGTCAAAACAAAAAGTACACCATTAGAACCACCTTGTCCGAAACCTTTGTATAGGAAACTTTCCGTCATTTGGCTTGAACAGCAAGGGGAATATATTGGCTTGAAAATCAAGAAAATTGAGTTTAACCACGTTACTCTCTACAAACGGCATATTTTTTTTCTTTTTTCTTTCTTTTCCACAGATAGCTTGGCATCCGGGTTGCAGCGCTAGCTAGCAACCTAGTAAGAGACGATCACGTCTAATGTTAAGAAATATAAAAACCCATAGTTCCTAAAAAAGGAGTCAGATCAAAACAAAAAGTACACCATTAGAACCGCCTTGTCCGAAACCCCTGTATAGGAAATATAATAAAGAACGACCTCTTGCCTATACTAAATTTTATAGGCCACTTAACTATAGTATAGGTTAGTAAAGTTTAAATAAAGGACCGATATAGTTCATCATAAATGGCGTGCGTGAATAAGTAATCCAAACAGTGTCGCAAGTAATCCAGGTTACAGCGGTAGCTGGCAACCTAGTAAGAGATGATCACGTTCATTTTTAAAAACTATAAAAACCCATAGCTCCTAAAAAAGAGTTTACAGTAATCCGGGTTGCAGCGGTAGCTAGCAACCTAGTAAGAGACGATCACGTCCAATGTTAAGAAATATAAAAACCCATAGTTCCTAACAAAGGAGTCAGATCAAAACAAAAATTACACCATTAGAACCACCTTGTCCGAAACCCCTGTATAGTAAACCTTCTGTCCCTTGGCTTGAACAGCAAGGGAAATATATTGGCTTGAAAATCAAGAAAAGTGGCAGCTACTACAACATTCTGCCTAAACGGGAGATTTTTTTTCTATTGTATCTCGAGATAGCTTGGCATTGGAACATCGTATAATAAAGAACGACCTCTTACCTATGCTAAATTTTATAAGCCACTTAATTATAGTATATGTTAGTAATTCAACAGATAGCATGGCACTGGAACATTGTAGAGAGTTGTTCAATGGATCATTTTGAAAGAAATTAATGGGGTTAAAAACCTTTTGTAATCCGGGTTGCAGCGGTAGCTAGCAACCTAGTAAGAGACGATCACGTCCAATGTTAAGAAATATAAAAACCCCTAACTCCTGAGAAAAGAGTCAGATCAAAACAAAAATTACACCATTAGAACCACCTTGTCCAAAACCCCTATTAAGGAAACTTAACACTTTTTGGCTTGAATAACAAAGAAAATATATTGGCTTGAAAATCAAGAAAATTGACTTTAACCACGTTATTCTCCACAAACGGGATATTTTTTTCATTCCGCTTGATTTTCCTCCTCAACTAGCTGGGCACTGGAAAATCATAGAGAGCTGTATAATAGCTCATTTTAAAGGAAATTGCAACAGCTAGTCACTTTTGTAATTAAAAATAAAATACTTTTTAAAGTAGAATCAATTTTGTCGAAAAATTGCATTTTTGATGTATTTTCATACTGCAGTCTTTTCAAAGTTATTTGAATTTTGAAGCAATCAAATATCCGGGTTGCAGCGGTAGCTAGCAACCTAGTAAGAGACGATCACCTCCAATATAAAGAAATATAAAACCCCCAACTCCTAAAAAAAGAGTCAGATCAAAACAAAATAGTTTGTTCCTTAACGCAAACAATAATAATTACTACGGGCTTGACTTTGTTCTTTACTATAACGTGAATCACATGGTACCTATCTATTAGTGTCTCGGTTAATCGAAGAAGAAGAAACAGAAGAAGAAGAGATATATGATAATAATTTTAAACTAACTATTGCATTGCTTTTTTTAAGAAACCTGGATTACAAACAGGTAGAGCTTTTACGTCACTTTTATGAATTTCTTTCCAAAATTTAAGAATTTGACAGTTTTTTTTTTCAAACTCATTTCCTATCTATATATCTGTTTTGGCAAGAAAATCCCAGGAAACAAAATTTTCAAAAAAATTAGTAGCTGTTACTGAGATAAAAGTTATACACATTAATTGCTACCATAGAGAGATCGTATAATAATAATAATAATAATAATCTAATAAATTTTTCAGAAAAATTAATTTGGTTAATGATATACCTTTTAAAATACCAATTTGAATATTTCGGTGTAGTCACTCTATGAGAGAGACTGTCAGACTGAAGAATGTAGGTCCCAGTTTCGAACCCCCAAGGTACGATCCCTGGTTAGTTATCGCAACTTTTTTTCGTAATTATCCTTTTTTTTGTTTTGTATCCCCAACCTTATAGCCTTTGCCTAGAGTGATATAACGTGATATAACGAGATTCATTAACGAGAGTATAGACTTTCGTCTCATCTCATCGTCTCATCTGTAAGTTTCATCGGTATCATGGGTCTATAGATGGCTGAAATCCGGGTTGCAGCGGTAGCTAGCAACCTAGTAAGAGACGATCACCTCCAATGTTAAGAAATATAAAAACCCGTAGCTCCTAAAAAAAGAGTCAGATCAAAACAAAAAGTACACCATTAGAACCGCCTTGTCCAAATTCTCCGTAAAGGAAACTTACCGCCCTTTGGCTTGAATAACAAAGAAAATATATTGGCTTGAAAATCAAGAAAATAGACTTTTACCACGTTATTCTCCCCAAACGGGATATTTTTTTCTTTCTTTTCCACAGATAGCTTGGCACTGGAACATCGTAGAGAGTTGTTCAATGGCTCATTTTAAAGGAAATCTCTAGATCTATGTGTACTTAATTTTTTTTTTTAATTAATTTTTTTTTACGAAAAACTTAATTTTTTATATACAATATTAATCAATGACGTCATAGTCTTTGGATGTAAAGTTAGTACATAAAGTCTGGATCATCGAATTAAAGCTGAAACTAAGTAAAGAACAATTATGCCTACATATATTCACAGTGATGTATAAAATTTCCCATTACATCTGTAAACTGTTCCACAGTTGCCGGTTCATACCTTGGAAGCTTTTCACTAAACATGCAACATTTCTTTTGGATATTACTATGAAGTTTTGCGAAATCCGGGTTGCAGCGGTAGCTAGCAACCTAGTAAGAGACGATCACGTCCAATGTTAAGAAATATAAAAACCCATAGTTCCTAACAGAGGAGTCAGATCAAAATAAAAAGTACACCATTAGAACCGCCTTGTCTGAAACCCCTGTATAGGAAACTTTCTGTCCCTTGGCTTGAACAGCAAGGGAAATATATTGGCTTGAAAATCAAGAAAATTGACTTTAACCACGTTATTCTCACCAAACGGGATATTTTTTTCTTTTTTTTTTTCTTTTCCACAGATAGCTTGGCACTGGAACATCGTAGAGGGTTGTTCAATAGCTCATTTTAAAGGAAATTAATTGGGTTGAAAATCTAAAGTAACTAAAATAAATTATTTCTAAAAGAGAATAAATTTTTCCACCAAAAACTGCATTTTTGATGTCTTTTCACACTGCAGTCTTTCAAACATAATCGTGTATCAGTTATTTCCGGGTTGCAGCGGTAGCTAGCAACCTAGTAAGAGACGATCACGTCCAATGTTAAGAAATATAAAAACCCATAGTTCCTAACAAAGGATCCGGGTTGCAGCGGTAGCTAGCAATTACAGTAAAGAACGATCTTTCACCCGTAGTAACTGATATATGGTGGTTCCAGGGGTAGTCCGGGTTGCAGCGGTAGCTAGCAACCTAGTAAGAGACCATCACCTCCAATGTTAAGTAATATAAAACCCCCCAACTCCTAAGAAAAAGTCAGATCAAAACAAAAAGTACACCATTAGAACCGCCTTGTCCGAAATCTCTATAAAGGAAACTTACCACCCTTTGGCTTGAATAACAATCCGGGTTGCAGCGGTAGCTAGCAACCTAGTAAGAGACGATCACCTCCAATGTTAAGAAATATAAAAACCCGTAGCTCCTAAAAAAAGAGTCAGATCAAAACAAAAAGTACACCATTAGAACCGCCTTGTCCAAATCCTCCATAAAGGAAACTTACCGCCCTTTGGCTTGAATAACAAAGAAAATATATTGGCTTGAAAATTAAGAAAATAGACTTTTACCACGTTATTCTCCCCAAACGGGATATTTTTTTCTTTTTTTTTCTTTTTCTTTTCTACAGATAGTTCTAAGTAAAGGGTCTCTGTGATTCAGGAGTCATTTCTAAGGATTGGTAAAAAATTTGAACTTTAGCGTTCCAAGAGCGAGGTATTGACGAGGAGCCCTTACATACGTAATAGTTTCTGTTCGTTTTATTTATAATAAAGATCGAACTCTTCCCTATACTAACTTGCATACGCAACTTCACTATAGTTAAGATTACAGTATTTATATTATACATCATTATAAATTATAAAAGGTTCAAATGTTCGAAGATTATAGAGTAAAATATTTTCCCACACCGGGAATCGAACCCGAGCCTGTTAAGTGAAAGTTAACTATCCTAGCTACTAGACCATATGGAACCATAAAGAAGTATGATTTAATCCGGGTTGCAGCGGTAGCTAGCAACCTAGTAAGAGACGATCACGTCCAATGTTATACAGTAAAGAACGATCTCTCTCCAATACTAACTAATATGTTGTGGTTTTATTTACAGTAAAGAATCCGGGTTGCAGCGGTAGCTAGCAATCCGGGTTGCAGCGGTAGCTAGCAACCTAGTAAGAGACGATCACGTCCAATGTTAAGATATGTAAAAACCCATAGTTCCTAAGAAAGAGTCAGATCAAAACAAAAAGTACACCATTAGAACCGCCTTGTCTGAAACCCCTTGAAAGGAAACTTTCCGCCCTTTGGCTTGAACAGCAAGGGAAGTATATTGGCTTGATCCAGGTTGCAGCGGTAGCTAGCAACCTAGTAAGAGACGATCACGTCCAATGTTAAAAAATATAAAAACCCATAGTTCCTAACAAAGGAGTCAGATCAAAACAAAAAGTACACCATTAGAACCGCCTTGTCCGAAACCCCTGTATAGGAAACTTTCTGTCCCTTGGCTTGAACAGCAAGGGAAATATATTGGCTTGAAAATCAAGAAAATTGACTTTAACCACGTTATTCTCCCCAAACGGGATATTGTTTTCTCTTTTCTTTTTTTTTTCTTTTCCACAGATAGCTTGGCACTGGAACATCGTAGAGGGTTGTTCAATAGCTCATTTTAAAGGAAATTAATTGGGTTAAAAATCTATAGTAACTAAAATAAATTATTTCTAAAAGAGAATTTATTTTTCCACCAAAAACTGCATTTTTGATGTCTTTTCACACTGCAGTCTTTCAAACATAATCGTATACCAGCGGTAAGATTTGAACCCACGCCTCCGAAGAGACTGGTGGCTAACACCAGTGTCTTGGACCACTCGGCCAGGCTGCCTCTCATAAATAAATATATATGTGAATTTGGGTTGCAGTTACAGTAAAAGACCATCATTGGAATAACAAATAATTACATACATTTGAATTAGTTAGCTATTTGATTGTTTGAGGTTCGTCTCTTACTATTTCAAAGAAGAAAAAGCCGTAGGCTTTTTCCTGTTTGTAATCAGTTCATTATCCGGGTTGCAGCGGTAGTTAGAAACTTACATAAAGGACCCATATAGTTCATCATACATGGTATTTGTCAATTAGGTCCGAGTTTGCAGTGGTAGTTACATAAAGGATCGATAATCCGGGTTGCAGCGGTAGCTAGCAACCTAGTAAGAGACGATCACGTCCAATGTTAAGAAATATAAAAACCCATAGCTCCTAAAAAACAGAGTCAGATCAAAACAAAAAGTACACGATTAGAACCGCCTTGTCCGAAAATCCTATAAAGGAAACTTACCGCCCTTTGGCTTGAAGAACAAAGAAAATATATTGGCTTGAAAATCAAGAAAATTGACTTTAACCACGTTATTCTCCACAAACGGGATATATTTTTCTTTCTTCTTCTTCTTCTTCTTTTCCACAGATAGCTTGGCACTGGAACATCGTAGAGAGTTGTTCAATGGCTCATTTTAAAGGAAATTAATGGCGTTAAAAACTTTTTGTACTTAAAACAATTTATTTTTAAAATGGAATCCGTTTTTGACGAAAAATTGCATATTTTATATTAAAGATTGATCAATGACATCATAATCATATACCAGTGGTAGGATTTGAACCCACACCTTCAAAGAAACTGGTGACTAACACCAGCGCCTTGAACCACTCGGCCAAGAAAAATATCCCACAAACGGGATATTTTTTTTCTTTCTTCTTCTTCTTCTTCTTTTCCACAGATAGCTTGGCACTGGAACATCGTAGAAAGTTGTTCAATGGCTCATTTTAAATCCGTGTTGCAGCAGTAGCTAGCAACCTAGTAAGAGACGATCACGTCCAATGTTAAGAAATATAAAAACCCATAGCTCCTAAAAAAGGAGTCAGATCAAAACAAAAAGTACACCATTAGAACCGTCATATCCGAAACCCCTGTATAGTAAACTTCCTGTCCCTTGGCTTGAACAGCAAGGGAAATATATTGGCTTGAAAATAAAGAAAAGTGGCAGCTGCTACAACATTCTGCCTAAACGGGATATTTTTTTTTCTTTTTCTTTTGTTTCCAGAGATAGCTTGGCACAGGAACATCGTATAGAGTTGTTCAATAGCTCATTTTAAAGGAAATTAATTGGGTTACAAATCTATAGTAACTAAAATAAATTATTTCTAAAAGAGAATAAATTTCTCCACCAAAAACTGCATTTTTGATGTCTTTTCACACTGCAGTCTTTCAAACATAATCGTATACCAGCGGTAAGATTTGAACTCACGCCTCCGAAGAGACTGGTGGCTAACACCAGTGCCTTGGACCACTCGGCCAGGCTGTTTCTCATAAATATATATGTGAATTTGGGTTGCAGCAGTAGCTAGCAACCTAGTAAAAGACGATCAGTCCAATGCTTGACTTTATTTATTTAACAAAAACATATACATCAATTTTGTACAAAGGAGAAGAGAGGAATCTCGTAATGTCTCCTTTATCAAACAATAGGGGGAAAAAAATTACACTTCCCGCTAACATAACTTCATAAATAAAAGAAAATTTGATAAGAACATAACATGATTTAAATTAAATTTAAAAAAGAAATGAGAGAAAAAAAAAAAAAAAAACATACATAACTTAACTACCGACTCACGGAGATAGGGATGGGATTTACTTAACAATTTATAAATAAATCAATAATACAATCAATCCCCGCTACTGTAGGCTGAAAGGATCATCTTTTTCAATTTCTTTTTATATATGTATAGTGATGGCGATTCACTTACTAATTCAAATAACTTATATTTATTCGCAATATGAGGAATTTGATATCTTAAACTTAGTCTGGATCTCTCAATTTTACCAAAGGGGAAAAGAAACTTAATCCCAGCTCTTGATAAATGGCTATGTTTATTTTCAACCAAAAGTTTCATACTATTGAAAAAATGATCTTTATGTTGAATTTTCAAAAACCATATGCCCAAATTAAGGTGAAAAATTTGTTGTAAATCCATTATAATAAAGAACGACCTCTTGCCTATACTAAATTTTATAGGCCACTAAACTATAGTATAGGCTAGTATAGTTATTATATTTAATCCGGGTTGCAGCGGTAGCTAGCAACCTAGTAAGAGACGATCACGTCCAATGTTAAGAAATATAAAAACCCATAGTTCCTAAAAAAGGAGTCAGATCAAAACAAAAAGTACACCGTTAGAACCGCCTTGTCTGAAACCCCTGTATAGGAAACTTTCTGTCCCTTGGCTTGAACAGCAAGGGAAATATATTGGCTTGAAAATCAAGAAAAGTGGCAGCTACTACAACATTCTTCCTAAACGGGATATTTTTTTCTTTTTTTCTTTTTTTCTTTGTTTTCAGAGATAGCTTGGCACTGGAACATCGTAGAGGGTTGTTCAATAGCTCATTTTAAAGGAAATTAATTGGGTTAAAAACCTTTTGTAACTAAAATAAATTATTTCTAAAAGAGAATAAATTTTTCCACCAAAAACTGCATTTTTGACGTCTTTTCACACTGCAGTCTTTCAAACATTACATTATTATAATAAAGAACGACCTCTTTCCTATAGTAAATCTTATAGGCCGCTTAACTATAGCATAGGCTAGTACAGTTATTATATTTAAGGCCAAAATATTAAAATTTTCCACTAAAAGACGGTCATTGCAATAAAAACCCAATACATACATTTGATTTAGTTAGCTACTTGATTGTTTGAGGCTAGTCTCTTACTATTTCAAAGAAGAAAAAGCCGTAGGCTTTTTCCTGTTTGTAATCAATTAGAAAGAGTTCTACCTTTAATGTAATGTAATAAAGATCAAACTCTTCCCTATACTAACTTGCATACTTAACTTCACTATAGTTAAGATTACAGTATTTATATTTTTACATTAAAAGACGATCACTGAAATAACAAACCATTCCATACATTGGATTTAGTTAGCTACTTGATTGTTTGAGTTTCGTCTCTTACTATTTAAAAGAAGAAAAAGCCGTAGGCTTTTTCCTGTTTGTATTTATAGTTAAAAAACAAACTCAAGTCCAAAGAAATTATATTAAAAGACGACCATTAGAAGAACAAACCATTGCATACAAGTGACTTAGTTAGCTGCCTGATTCTTTGAGAGTCGTCTCTTACTACTCCAAAGAAGAAAAAGCCGTAGGCTTTTTCCTGTTTGTAATCAGGGTTTTATATAAAGGTTACATAAAGGACCGATATAGTTAATCGTAAATGGTATTTGTCCGCTGTAGGAATGTCCACTGTACCAGAATTGGTTGCAGCTCACCACTGTGGCCTATTTGTTTTTGTTTTCAGCCTTATTTCAAATAAATGTGTGATGAACACTGATTCTGAAAATTCACCTAATGATTCAGAAGTTATCGCAGCTTGTGAAAGTAGGAAGTCTGACTTGAAGGTTTTTGTGGAGAGAATGGTACTTCAAATGAATAAAGACTTGCAAGCACTGCCGTCAAAAAATGACAAAGTTTAATGGTAATCATGCAATGGAGTTTATGTTTTGAGGATGTCGAGGATTTATGCTCATGAGAGTCCTGAACAAGTCCAACATAGATTGGAAAAGAATTTAGTAAGATCCCTGGCTTGTTTTCAATGTTCTATATATCTATCAAACAGTTCCTGGTAACGAACTGTTTAGTAAGAGTGAATCGTCTCAATTGTAACTGAAACTAGAAAAACGGATTTCTGATACCAATTAATGCATCAAAAGTACATAAAGGATCGACATAGTTCATCATAAAATGTGTCAGTCAAGAGGATGTCATGTAGTAGTTATTAATAAAAGTTCAAAAAGACAAATGTATGAAAATTGCCTTCGGCAGGATTTGAATCTGTCACCTTTGGAGCAGAACTCCAACACACTATCCACTGCGCCTCCTAGGATTTCAAAGACACGATTTTAAAATAGTTTATGTTTTATATTAAAAGATGATAATTAGAATACCAAATTACAGTAAAGAACGATCTCTCTCCCATAGTAACTGATAAAAAGACGATCATTGGAATAAAAAGTTATTGCTTGCATTGGACTTAGTTAGCTACTTGATCGTTTGAGGTTCGTTTCTTACTATTTCAAAGAAAAAAAGCCGTAAGCTTTTTCCTCTTTGTAATATTTTCCTGTTTGTTATCAGGGTTACAGCGGTATTACATAATTACATAAAGGACCGATATAGTTCATCATAAATGGTGTTTGTCAATACGGTCTTTTTATATGATTATCCATTATTTTACAATAAGGAACGCACTGAACCCATAGTAACTTAAGTATAATAAAGAGCTCTGTAATGGCTCATTTTAAAGGAAACTGCTGTATATGGAAACCTTTTGTAATTAACAAAATTAATTATTATTACATAAAGGATCGATAACGTTTATGATAAATGGGGCCTAAGCTACTTTCAGTGGATATAGCTGAAACCGAGTAAAGAACAAACCATGGCCCATAGTAACTAAACGTTAAGATAATAAATCAACTTTTAAATGAAAGTTTGCTACGTGACTTTTTCAAGGTCGTCTCTTACTATTCCAAATAAGAAAAAGCCATGGGTTTTTTCCTGTTTGTCACAATCAGAACCGAAGTCTAACTCAAAGTAAGTGATCCAACAGAGAAACTAAAAAGATATAATTCAAGATCGATCGTTGCCACAGAGTGTGTTGAACTCAAATCCTTCGGAATCATGTTGAAAGATCCGGGTTACAGCGGTAGCTAGCACCCTAGTGAGAGACGATCACGTCCAATGCTAATAAATATAAAAACCCATAACTCCTAAAAAAGAGTCAAATCAAAACAAAAAGAACACCATTAGAACCGCCTTGTCCGAAACCCCTGTATAGTAAACTTTCTGTCCATTGGCTTGAACAGCAAGGGAAATATATTGGCTTGAAAATCAAAAAAGTGGCAGTTACTACAACATTCTGCCTAAACGGCATATTTTTTTCTTTCTTTTCCACAGATAGCTTGGCACTGGAAAATCGTAGAGAGTTGTTCAATTGCTCATTTTAAAGTAAATTAATTGGGTTAAAAATCTTTAGTAACTAAAATAAATTATTTCTAAAAAAGAATAAATTTTTACACCAAAAACTGCATTTTTGATGTCTTTTCATGCTGCAGTCTTTTCAAAGATATTTGATTTTTGTACATGAATCATAATAATCGTATAGCAGCGGTAAGATTTGAACCCACGCCTCCAAAGAGACTGGTGGCTAACACCAGCGCCTTGGACCACTCGGCCAGGCTGCCTCTCATAACTATATATATATATATATATATATATATATATATATATATATATAATATATATATATATATATATATATATATATATATATATATATATATATATATATATATATATATATATATATATATATATATATATATATATATATATATATATATATATATATATATATATATATATATATGTGTGTGTGTGTGTGAATCCGGGTTGCAGCAGTAGCTAGCAACCTAGTAAGAGACGATCAGTCCAATGCTAAGAAATATATAAACCCAGAACTCCTAAACATAGAGTCAGATCAAAACAAAAGTACATCATTAGAGCCACCTTGTCTGAAACCTTACTAGATAAATAATGAATGTCGTCATAGTTTTATAAGAGCTATGACGTGAATAGAAAATCCGGTTTGCAGCGTTACAATAAAGAACGAACTCTAATTACATTTTGTAATCATGAAATATAAAATATAGTAATATAAAATATTACTAAATAACCATATATGACGTAATGAGCGACGTGACGTAAAAATTGAAAAAATAATTTTTTTTTATTTTCGTTTTCAGTTCAGAATCGCTAAAGTTATAAACTGCAAAAATATTTATGGTATCTTCCAGGTTGCAGCGGTAGCTAGCAACCTAGTAAGAGACGATCACGTCCAATGTTAAGAAATATAAAAACCCATAGCTCCTAAAAAAGGAGTCAGATCAAAACAAAAAGTACACCATTAGAACCGCCTTATCCGAAACCTGTATAAAGGAAATTTACCGCCCTTTGACTTGAATGACAAAAAAAATATATTGGCTTGAAAATCAAGAAAATTGACTTTAACCACGTTATTCCCCACAAACGGGATATTTTTTTTTTCTTTTGTTTCCAGAGATAGCTTGGCACTGGAACATCGTAGAGAGTGGTTCAATAGCTCATTTTAAAGGAAATCTCTAGATCTAGTGCTATTTGTACTTATTTTTTTTAAATTAATTATTTTTTACGAAAAACTTAAATTTTTAGATACAATATTGATCAATGACGTCATAGTCGCTGGATGTAGTTAGTATTATTAGTATTATCCGGGTTGCAGCGGTAGCTAGCAACCTAGTAAGAGACGATCACGTCCAATGTTAAGAAATATAAAAACCCATAGCTCCTAAAGCAGGAGTCAGATCAAAACAAAAAGTACACCATTAGAACCGCCTTGTCCGAAACCCCTGTATAGGAAACTTTCTGTCCCTTGGCTTGAACAGCAAGGGAAATATATTGGCTTGAAAATCGAGAAAATTGACTTTAACCACGTTATTCTCCCCAAACGAGATATTTTTTTCTTTTTTTTTCTTTTTTGTATCCAGAGATAGCTTGGCACTGGAACATCGTAGAGGGTTGTTCAATAGCTCATTTTAAAGGAAATTAATTGGGTTAAAAATCTATAGTAACTAAAATAAATTATTTCTAAAAGAGAATAAATTTTTCCAATAAAAACTGTATTTTTAATGCAGTGACGTCATAATTACTGTATAAGAAACGTCAAAACTGTAAATGGTCTCATTCATGAATACATAATGGTTAGATCAAAGCAAGCTACACACAAGTTAAAAAATCAGTACTAAAAAATCAAGAAAAGTGGCAGCTACTACAACATTCTGCCTAAACGGGGTATCTTTTTTCTCTTTTCTTTGTTTCCAGTATACTAAACGGGATTTTTCCACCAAAAACTGCATTTTGATGTCTTTTCACACTGCAGTCTTTCAAACATAATCGTATACCAGCGGTAAGAATTGAACCCACGCCTCTGAAGAGACTGGTGGCTAACACCAGTGCCTTGGACCACTCAGCCAGGCTGCCTCTCATAAATAAATATATATGTGAATTTGGGTTGCAGCAGTAGCTAGCAACCTAGTAATAGACGATCAGTCCAATGCTAAGAAATATAAAAACCCAAAACTCCTAAAAATAGAGTCAGATCAAAACAAAAGTACATCATTAGAAATACCTTGTCTGAAACCATACTAGATAAATAATGAACGTCATCATAGTTTTATATTAGAGCTATGACGTGAATAGAGTGACGTCATAATTAGTATATAAGGAAAGAAAAAACTGAAAATTCTCTCATTCTTGATTAGAATAATGGTTAGATCAAAGCAGGCTATACGCAAGTTGAAGAAAGAGTACTACACAAACAACAGAGATAGTAACTTGAAAAGAAAAAAGCAAAGGTATTCAACCGACCAGGTGTATCGAGAAGTAATAATTGAGAGAGCAAAACAAAGGTATTCAACCGACCAGGCGTATCGAGAAGTAATCAAACAAAACAGCAAGATGTGTTATCACAATGATGAAGATTATAGACATGCAAAAATTCAGACAGCCAAACAAAAGATCAAGGAACGGTATGGTAATGATGAACATTACAGAGAAGCAAGAATTGAGCAGGCTAAACAAAAGATCAAGGAGCGTTATCACAATGATAAACTTTATAGAGAAGCAACAATTGAGCAGGCTAGACAAAAGAGCAGGGAACGGTATGATAATGATTACATAAAGGCTCGATCATCGAATTTAAGCTGAAACTAATCCGGGTTGCAGCATTAGCTAGCAACCTAGTAAGAGACGATCACGTCCAATGTTAAGAAATATAAAAACCCATAGTTCCTAAAAAAAGATTCAGATCAAAACAAAAAGTACACCATTAGAACCGCCTTATCCGAAACCCCTGTATAGTAAAATTTCTGTCCCTTGGCTTGAACAGCAAGGGAAATATATTGGCTTGAAAATCAAGAAAAGTGGCAGCTACTACAACATTCTGCCTAAACGGGATATTTTTTTTTCTTTTTTTCTTTGTTTCCAGAGATAGCTTGGTACTGAAACATCGTAGAGAGTTGTTCAATAGCTCATTTTAAAGGAAATCTCTAGATCTAGCGCCTTTTGCACTTGATTTTTTTTTAAAATTAATTATTTTGTACGAAAAACTTAATTTTTTATATACAATATTGATCAATGACGTCATAGTCGCTGGATGTAGTTAGTATTACATAAAGGCTCGATCATCGAACTTAAGCTGAAACTAACTAAAGGACAATTATGCCTCCATATATTCACTGTGATGCATAAGATTTCCCATTACATCTGTAAACTGTTCCATAGTTGCCGGTCCATACCTTGGAAGCTTTTCACTAAACATGCAACATTTCTTTTGGATATTTCTATGAAGTTTTGCGAAAGCATCTCTAGCTGACTTTTCAACAAAATCTATTCTTTCAGAGATATATTGGCTTGAAAATCAAGAAAAGTGGCAGCTACTACAACATTCTGCCTAAACGGGATATTTTTTTTCTTTTGTATCCAGAGATAGCTTGGCACTGGAACATCGTAGAGGGTTGTTCAATAGCTCATTTTAAAGAGAAATTAATTGGGTTAAAAATCTATAGTAACTAAAATAAATTATTTCTAGAAGAGAATAAATTTTTCCACCAAAAACTGCATTTTTGATGTACAATAAGGAACGAACTGTAACCCATAGTATAATAAAGTACGAACTCTTGCCTATATTAACATGTATAGGCAACTTAACTATACTTAATAATTAGACTTATTTAGCTCCCTGACTCGTCTCTTACTATTCCAAATAAGAAAAAGTCATAGGCTTTTTCCTGTTTGTAATGTTCTTTGAAAAAATGTTTTGCGTCAATCCGAGTTTACAGTAAGGAACGATCTCTCATCCATAGTAACTGATATTTACAGTAAAGAACGAACCTTAGCCCATAGTAACAACCAGATTACAGCGGTAGCTAGTATAATAAAGATCGAACTCTTCCCTATACTAACTTGCAATGGCAACGTCACTATAGTTTACATAAAGGATCGATACAGTTCATCATGTTATTAGGTCTAGATTTAATTTCAAGCTGAAATCTAGGAAGGATATTCACCTACTAGGTGATTACAACGTTGATAAACTTCAGGATGAAAATCCGGGTTGCAGCGGTAGCTAGCAACCTAGTAAGAGACGATCACGTCCAATGTTAAGAAATATAAAATCCGGGTTGCAGCGGTAGCTAGCAACCTAGTAAGAGACGATCACGTCCAATGTTAAGAAATATAAAAACCCATAGTTCCTAACAAAGGAGTCAGATCAAAACAAAAAGTAAACCCTTAGAACCGTCTTGTCCGAAACCTCTGTATAGGAAACTTTCTGTCCCTTGGCTTGAACAGCAAGGGAAATATATTAGCTTGAAAATCAAGAAAATTGACTTTAACCACGTTATTCTCCCCAAACGGGATATTTTTTTCTTTTTTTTTCTTTTTCTTTTCCACAGATAGCTTGGCACTGGAACATCGTAGAGGGTTGTTCAATAGCTCATTTTAAAGGAAATTAATTGAGTTAAAAATCTATAGTAACTAAAATAAATTATTTCTAAAAGAGAATAAATTTTTCCACCAAAAACTGCATTTTTGATGTCTTTTTTCACTGCAGTCTTTCAAACATAATCGTATACCAGCGGTAAGATTTGAACCCACGCCTCCGAAGAGACTGGTGGCTAACACCAGTGTCTTGGACCACTCGGCCAGGCTGCCTCTCATAAATAAATATATATGTGAATTTGGGTTGCAGCAGTAGCTAGCAACCTAGTAAGAGACGATCAGTCCCATGCTAAGAAATATAACAAAAGTCCTAAAAATAGAGTAAGATCAAAACAAAAGTACATCATTAGAACTACCTTGTCTGAAACCCTACTAGATAAATAATGAATGTCGTAGCTTTATATTAGAGCTATGAAGTGAATAGAAAAACACGAAATTATATTGTTGTTTCTGATGACGTCATGAAATAATATCATTGCGCCTTGACGTCAATAAAATCATTACGCCGTGACGTCATAATTACTACTTAAGAACGACACAGATGTAAATTCTCTCATTCTTGATTAGAATAATGGTTAGATCGAAGCAAGCTATACGCAATTTGAAAAAACAGTACTACACAAACAACAGAGATAGTATCTTGAAAAGAGAAAAGCAAAGGTATTCAACCGATCAGGCGCATCGAGAAGTAAAAATTGAGAGAGCAAAACAAAGGTATTCAACCGACCAGGCGTATCGAGAATTAATAATTGAGAGAGAAAAACAAAGATATTCAACCGACCAGGCGCATCGAGAAGTAAAAATTGAGAGAGCAAAACAAAGGTATTCAACCGACCAGGCGTATCGAGAAGTAATAATTGAGAGAGCAAAACAAAGGTATTCAACCGACCAGGCGTATCGAGAAGTAATAATTGAGAGAGCAAAACAAAACAGCAAGATGTGTTATCACAATGATGAAGATTATAGACATGCAAAAATTGAGACAGCCAAACAAAAGATAAAGGAGCGTGACTGGGGTGACAAAATCTATAATGAAAAAATTAAATTCTCTGCGAGGTTGTACCGAAGAACGCATAAGGACAAAGGGAAAAATTACATTCAGAAATACAAGAAGATGGCAAAATGCAGGCTGATCTTTGTAAATTGAGAAACATTTCACGCATGTTTTATCGGGATCACAAAAAGTATTCAAAATTACAGATTAAAGTTCTCTTTGAAAGAGCGGATGCTGTTGAAAAGTCGGCTAGAAATTCCTTGGCAAAGCTTCATAGTAATATCCAAAAGAAATGTTGTCAGTTTAACGAAAAGCTTCCAAGGTATGGATTGGCAACTGCGGAACAGTTTATAGATGCAATGGAAAATGTTCGACAACACAGTGAATATACGGAGGCGTACTTCTTATAAAATTCGTATATTAATTTTGGAAGGAGCAATTGCAGTTTATGTAGCAGCAATAAAAATATATATACAAGCATACCTATCAACAGCGAAGGAAAAGAAATGTTTTTCAATTATGGACAAAACGAGCCTGTTAGGGTTATTAGTAAATGTGTTTGTAAGACTAATGATTTAGAACAAATTCCTGGAACACCGACTCAAGAAAAAAGCATTTCTAACTGTGTTTTAAACAGTTCGTTTAGTTCTACTGAATATTTGGCAAAAAATTCTCTGTGTAGTATTACAATAAAGAACGACTTCTTGCCTATACTAAATTTTATAGGCCACTTAACTATAGTATAGGCTAGTACAGTTATTATATTTAATCCGGGTTGCTGCGGTAGCTAGCAACCTAGTAAGAGACGATCACCTCCAATGTTAAGAAATATAAAACCCCCCAACTCCTAAAAAAAGAGTCAGATCAAAACAAAAAGTACACCATTAGAACCGCCTTGTCCGAATCCTCTATAAAGGAAACTTACCGCCCTTTGGCTTGAATAACAAAGAAAATATATTGGCTTGAAAATCAAGAAAATTGACTTTTACCACGTTATTCTCCACAAACGGGATATTTTTTTCTTTCTTTTCCACAGATAGCTTGGCACTGGAACATCGTAGAGAGTTGTTCAATGGCTCATTTTAAAGGAAATCTCTAGATCTAGCGCTATTTGTACTTAATTTTTTTTTTTTTTATTAATTTTTTTTACGAAAAACTTTAATTTTTTATATACAATATTAAACAATGACGTCATAGTCTTTGGATGTAGTTAGTACATAAAGTCTGGATCATCGAATTAAAGCTGAAACTAAGTAAAGAACAATTATGCCTCCATATATTCACAGTGATCTATAAAATTTCCCATTACATCTATAAACTGTTCCACAGTTGCCGGTTCATACCTTGGAAGCTTTTCACTAAACATGCAACATTTCTTTTGGATATTACTATGAAGTTTTGCGAAAGCATCTCTAGCTGACTTTTCAACAAAATCCATTCTTTCAGAGATAATTTTAATCTTTAATTTTGAATATTTTTCGTAATCCCGGTAAAAAATTCGTAAAATTTTTCTAAATTTACTAAGATCAGTCAGCATTGTTGCCATGTTTTTGGACTTCTGAATATAATTTTTAATTTTGCCCTTATGCGTTCTTTGCAGCTTGTGTAAACTGCAAAATATCCATGGTATCCGAGCAATAGTTTGAATATTTCAATTCAAGCTAGAAAAATACCTGAAAATGTTAAAATTAGTTTTATTTTTAGTTAGGTTCTAACTACCCGATGTGGAATTTACTATGTATTTTCAGACCAAAAAATTCAATTTTTTAATATATTTCATTTTTCAGTTTAGAATCGCTAAAGTTATTATGTAAACTGCAAAAATATTTATGATATATGAGCAATAATTTTAATCTTTTAATTCAAACTAACAAAATACCTGAAAATTTAAAAATTAGTTTAATTTTTTGTTAGATTATGGGTACATGATACGAGTCTTAAAAAGTTTCAATTAGATAAGAATATTATTTCTTGTTTTGTAATAAGATGCGTTCTAATAGAGTTATACGTAATTTAAAAAAACATTACTATACAAAAAAACAGAGACAACATCTTGAAAAGAGAAAAGCAAAGGTATTCAACCGACAAGGCGTATCGAGATGCGAAAACTGAGAGAGCCAAACAAAAGAGTAAGGAACGGTATGATAACGATAAAGATTACCGAAACAAACATAAGAAAAAAGTTGCTACCAGAATAATGGGTAGATACTGGGGTGACAAAAGCTATAATGAAAAAATTAAATTCTCTGCGAGGTTGTACCGAAGAACGCATAAGGACAAAGGGAAAAATTACATTCAGAAATACAAGAAGATGGCAAAAATGAAGGCTGATCTTTGTAAATTGAGAAACATTTTACGCATGTTTTATCGGGATCATGAAAAGTATTCAAAATTACAGATTAAAATTCTCTTTGAAAGAGCGGATGCTGTTGAAAAGTCGGCTAGAAATTCTTTGGCAAAGCTTCATAGTAATATCCAAAAGAAATGTTGTCAGTTTAACGAAAAGCTTCCAAGGTATGGATTGGCAACTGCGGAACAGTTTATAGATGCAATGGAAAATGTTCGACAACACAGTGAATATACGGAGGCGTACTTCTTAGAAAATTCGTATATTAATTTTGGAAGGAGCAATTGCAGTTTATGTAGCAGCAATAAAAATATATATACAAGCATACCTATCAACAGCGAAGGAAAAGCAATGTTTTTCAATTATGGCGAAAACGAGCCTGTTAGGGTTATTAGTAAATGTGTTTGTAAGACTAATGATTTAGAACAAATTCCTGGAACACCGACTCAAGAAAAAAGCATTTCTAACTGTGTTTTAAACAGTTCGTTTAGTTCTACTGAATATTTGGCAAAAAATTCTCTGTGTAGTAGAACAAACTGTCCTGAAAAGTACGAGACAACTATTGAAAAATGCTCTAGAACTAGATCTGACAAGGAAATTATGATGGCTGAAGTCACCTATAACAATCTGAGTAAACATTCAAAACCAAAAATTGGGCAGCAGGTTACTTGGCAATGTCACCCTGATATCTGCAAGCTGTATCCGACGGATATTGAATTATGTCAAATTCTTTTTGATATTCTTGAAAATAATATAGCATCAAAATTTTCAACTGACAAAGCGGTTAATTTCTACCTTGGCGGCTTGGATTATTGTGAAATCAATTGCAGGGACACAAGAAAGCATGGGCATTCGTTATACTGTAGCCCAAATGAGGGATGTCAGAGCTATTTGCGTTCTCTAAGGGCACTAGCTCCACATTTTCCTGTCTTGAACTGTTTCATTAATAGCGTATATAAGGCAGTATCAAAATGTAAGATTATACAACATATTAATCTACTAAAAGTCGAGGGTTCGTACAAGGAACTAAGTCATTACATAGAAGAAGTGTCAAGTAGACTCTGTCGTAATAATAGTCAAGACTTCATTTACGGTGATAGCAATATTAGAGTTTCTGTGGATGAAAATACAATAATAAAACTATTTGGTGAGAGCCTTGATAAGTTAGCTAACATCAGGGATGTATACCCCACAATGCATTGTGACAGTTGTGAGCAGATAAAGACAAAATACCAATTGAAGAGTCTAAGATCCCTTTCAAATAGGAAAGGTTTTGATGTAATGATGGCCACGATTTTAGAACACCTACAACAGGACATACCCAAAGATGACAGAGAACAACTAATTCAATGTACAGGTTGGAAAGAGGACGTCATAGATTCATTCTTTGTCTGTGATTACTGTGCTGGGAAAACGTTGAAAAGTCAGGAGAATGTCCGATCAGTATTAAATAACCTTCATATAGACTGTACACCGGAATGTATAAAGTGTTTAAATAATTTTGAAATGGCAATGATTCGATTTGTAATGCCTTGTCTTACGATCGTCAGATTAGGGCAAGTAACTGCATTGAAGAGACCTAGAACAGAACTTGTTGACGCTCTTAAGGGGAGAATAGTATATCTACCTGTTGATGTGCAAGCAAATGCAGATATTCAGCCTGAAAAACTTCTTAACATTGATAGTTTTGTAGTCATTGTCAATGGTCAGCCTACTTACAACAAGAATGTTTGGACTGCACTAATAGATCTGAAAAAAGTCCATGAAGCACTGTTGTGGTTAAGAGAGAACAACAGTCTCTATAAAACAATACATGCATACACCCTAGAAGATTTAAATAAAATACTTGAAGCACGTCTTGCTGAAAAAGCGGTTGGTGTTGATAATTTACCTGAAATACCGGAAGCTGCAATCCTTCAGAAACTGACAGAAAGCGCAAAATCTACATTGGTTGAACATTTTTCTGTCCAGTCTCAATGCAACTTCCAAAGACTTCATAGTAGATTCTAAGCAGATGAATGCATTATGAGATTATCAGGTTGAATAGATTACGGTCAAAAACCTAGCCCATGTTAACTGAAACATCAGTAGGGATCATGTAGTTCCATCAGTCATCATGGCTGTAGCTATTCCGAAATCAGTAAAGAACAAGCCAGTCAGGATTGTTCCTGTATTCTAGTAACTTAGAAGAGACTAACACTTGCCCATATTAACTGAAATATAATTACAGTAAAGACAATCTCATATTGATGATTGATGCAATGATTATCCGGGTTGCAGCGGTAGAAGCAACTAGTGACGATACGTCCAATAGTAAGAGATGTAAAAATCCATAGTTCCTATCGGGTTGCAGCGGTAGCTAGCAACCTAGTAAGAGACGATCACGTCCAATGTTAAGAAATATAGAAACCCATAGCTCCTAAAAAGGAGTCAGATCAAAACAAAAAGTAAACCGTTAGAACCGCCTTGTCTGCAACCCCTGTATAGGAAAGTTTCTGTCCTTTGGCTTGAAAAGCAAGGGAAATATATTGGCTTGAAAATCAAGAAAAGTGGCAGCTACTACAAGATTCTGCCTAAACGGCATATTTTTTTCTTTTTCTTTTTTTCTTTGTTTCCAGAGATGAGCTTGGCACTGGAACATCGTAGAGGTTGTCCAATAGCTCATTTTAAAGGAAATTAATTGGGTTAAAAACCTTTTGTAACTAAAATAAATTATTTCTAAAAGAGAATAAATTTTTCCACCAAAAACTGCATTTTTGATGTCTTTTCACACTGCAGTCTTTCAAACATTACATTATCCGGGTTGCAGCGGTAGCTAGCAACCTAGTAAGAGACGATCACGTCCAATGTTAAGAAATATAAAAACCCATAGTTCATAACAAAGGAGTCAGATCAAAACAAAAAGTACACCGTTAGAACCGCCTTGTCCGAAACCCCTGTATAGGAAACTTTCTGTCCCTTGGCTTGAACAGCAAGGGAAATATATTGGCTTGAAAATCAAGAAAAGTGGCAGCTACTACAACATTCTTCCTAAACGGGATATTTTTTTTCTTTTTTCTTTTTTCTTTGTTTCCAGAGATAGATTGGCACTGGAACATCGTAGAGAGTTGTTCAATAGCTCATTTTAAAGGAAATTAATTGGGTTAAAAACCTTTTGTAACTAAAATAAATTATTTCTAAAAGAGAATAAATTTTTCCACCAAAAACTGCATTTTTGATGTCTTTTCACACTGCAGTCTTTCAAGCATTATACCAGCGGTATTATTTGAACCCGCGCCTCGAAGATACTATGGCTAACACCAGTGTCTTGACCACTCAGCAAGACTGCCGCTCATTGGTAATATATAAACCCAATACATACATTGCTGCGATAGTTAGTTAAGACGATCACTTCGATTGTTAAAATATGAGAGCCCTCAGCTCTAACATTACTATTTAAGAACGACAAAGATGAAATGATCTCATTCATGATAGCGATTAGATTAAAGCAAGCTACACGCTAGTTAAAAATAGTACACATAAATAACAGAGATAGATCTTGAAAAGGAGCAAGTCTTCAACCGATAGGCGTATCGAAAAGTAAAACTTGCGATAGCAAAACTAATCAGCATGATATGTTATCAGAATGATGACAGTATTATATGATTTTTACATTAAAAGACGATCACTGAAATAACAAACCATTCCATACATTGGACTTAGTTAGCTACTTGGTTGTTTGAGTTTCGTCTCTTACTATTTAAAAGAAGAAAAAGCCGTAGGCTTTTTCCTGTTTGTATTTATAGTTAAAAAACGAACTCACGTCCAAAGAAACTGAACACTGTGGTTCATTCATATTATCTTCATTATTTTAGCTAGAATGTAAATAAACAAGTTCTTTTTTAAATTTTAAATTGAAAAGATAGTGCTTTTAATTCAATTATAATAAAGAACGACCTGTTGCCTATACTAAATTTTATACGCCACTTAATTATAACATAGGTTAGTAATTCAACCGATTGCTTGGCACTGGAACATCGTAAAGAGTTGTTCAATGGCTCATTTTAAAAGAAATTAATGGGGTTAAAAACCTTTTACAATTAAAACAAATTATATTTATTACATTAAGAAATTTTAATTATGTTCCTTAAAAAATCATTATAATAAAGAAAGACCTCTTGCCTATACTAAATTTTATACGCCACATAATTATAGTTACAGTAAGGACCGAAGTTCAATGGTTAGTAAGTAAGTTCAAGGACGAAGTTCAATGGTTACAGTAAGGACCGAAGTCTATCTTCAGTCCATCATATTCGGTCCAAGTCTATCATAGTAACTGATACAACAGGGGAAAGAAAAAGAGGTCTATGGTGTATCTGACGTCATTATAATGATTACATAAAGGATTGATACCGTAAATGAGAATTTTGTAAGTATTATCGTATGTAAGTATGTAAGAATAGAGGAAGATGGGTAACGTATTCTAAGTTTGGCTTTCCTTGTCCTACAAAGAAACGAACAGGATTATATGACATCCTTGACTGCTTAGCTCATGGTACAGACCGTAAAAAGCCAAGAAAAAGAATATATCATCTGCTTCGAAGAGATGACGAGCGTTATATAACAGACTATTCTTCTGCGTTACTAATTGCTAATCAAGCAAACATTGATGTTCAATATATTGGCCATTTGGGCTCTAAATGGCCGTATTACATTACCGATTACATGACTAAACCAGAGAGTGTCAAAAAAGAAGAAAAGTGGGAGGAATTAATTTAAAAGGCGTAACATTGGAGTAACAAAGCATTGCAAACCTTGGACTTAGTCAGGTACTTGATTGTTTGAGGTTCGTCTCTTAGTATTTCAAAGAAGAAACAGCCGTAGGCCTTTTCCTGTTGGTAATCCGGGTTGCAGCGGTAGGTAGCAACCTAGTAAGAGGGGATCACGTCCAATGTTAAGAAATATAAAAACCCCTAACTCCTAAGAAAAGAGTCAGATCAAAACAAAAAGTACACCATTAGAACCGCCTTCCCTATAAAGGAAACTTACCGCCCTTTGGTTTGAATAACAAAGAAAATATATTGGCTTGAAAATCAAGAAAATTGACTTTAACCACGTTATTTTCCACAAACGGGATATTTTTCTCTTTCTTCTTCTTCTTTTCCACAGATAGCTGGGCAGTGGAACATTGTAGAGAGTTGTTCAATGGCTCATTTTAAAGGAAATCTCTAGATCTAGTGCTATTTGTACTTATTTTTTTTTTTAATTAACTGTTTTTTACGAAAAACATAATTTTTTATATACAATATTGATCAATGACGTCATAGTCGTTGGATGTAGTTAGTACATAAGGGCTCGATCATCGAATTTAAGCTGAAACTAAGTAAAGGACAATTATGCCTCCATATATTCACAGTGATGTATAAGCTTTCCCATTACTTCTGTAAACTGTTCCACCGTTGCCGGTCCATACCTTGGAAGCATACTATGAAGTTTTGCGAAATCATCTCTAGCTGACTTTTCAACAAAATCCATTCTTTCAGAGATAATTTTAATCTTTAATTTTGTATATTTTTCGTAATCCCGGTAAAACATTCGTAAAATTTTTCTCAATTTACAAAGATCAGCCTGTGTGTTCTTTGCAGCTTGTGTAAACTGCAAAAATATCCATCGTATCCGAGCAATAGTTTGAATATTTCAATTCAAGCTAGAAAAATACCTTAAAATGTTAAAATTAGTTTTATTTTTGGTTAGGTTCTAACTACCCGATGTGGGTTTTACTTTGTATTTTCACACCAAAAAATTCAATATTTTAATATATTTTATTTTTCAGTTTAGAATCGCTAAAGTTATTATGTAAACTGCAAAATATTTATGATATCTGAGCAATAATTTTAATCTTTTCATTCAAACTAACAAAATACCTGAAAATTTAAAAATTAGTTTTATTTTTTGTTAGGTTATGGGTACTCGATACGAGTCTTTTCTAGGCAATTTAGATATATTGACCTTACGAAAAAGAGCGAGGTGAAGAGGACACTGAGAAGGTATGAGAAGCTTGAAAAGCTTGCTAAAAACGATTCACAGAGTAGTGATTTGTACATTACCCACTGGGTTATTAATATCTACCCTAAAAGACAGAAACATATGGATAATATCAGTCTTTTTCAGTTACTGTCTTGGTGCGAACGGGAGCGCAATGGTTCTGATGAAAATATGATGTTAACTGACGGGTCCTTCTACCTCAGAAAAAGGCTTTTTAAACCGTATATCATACAGCACAGAAAGGTAAACCCACTTGAAACTTACGAGAATAAAAATGCTTACTATTGAGATCTTTTAAAATTGTTTAAACCTTGGCGAAATGAAAATGAACTAGTAGTCAGTGGAAATTTGCAATAAAAGACCATCATTCGTCGCTGTTAAAGATGATCTTCGTTGCTATTTAAGACGATCATTGGAATTACATTTCATTATAAATGGGGAATATGTAAGTTTCAACGGATTTGAAGGAAAATGCTACATCTAGTTCCTTCTATAATTAAAAATCAAATAGTTTTTAAAGTAGAATCAGTTTGTCAAAAAACTGCATTTTCGATTTATTTTCATACTGCAGTCCTTACAAAGATATTTGAATTTTGAAGCAATCAAACAGTTCATGGTAATGAACTCTATATTAATAATAGTTACTTGTCTCAATAGTAACCGAAACTCTAAATAACGAAATTTTGATATCAATAGATATATTAAAGCAAACAGTTCGTGATAGCGAACTGTATGTTTTATAGTAAGAGCGACTCGTCTAAATAGTAACTTGCTACATCTAGTTCCTTCTTTAATTAAAGACATTTTTTAATTCAAACCAGAAAAAAACTGAAACTTTCAAAATTAGTTTGGTTTTCGTTTTGCTTTAATTGACTCGCTACGCCATTTTTTCACGCCATTTATTTTATATCATCTTAGTTCAAACGGTTTTGGCTGAACCCGTAAAGTATGCATCTTTATATTGTGGTTCTATATTTCCAATGAGAAATATCCAATTTTTTTTTATTTTAGTTTTTAGTTCAGAGTCGCTAAATTTATTATGTAAACTGCAAAAATATTTATTATGTCTAACCATTAATTCTAATTCTTAATTCAAACTAGAACAATACCTGACAATTTTTGAATTAGTTTTTTTTGTCTCCTGGAACCAAATTAAAGTAAAGAACGAATTTCAGTCCATAGTAACTGAAGTTATATTAAAAGACGATCATTAGAAGATCATACACAAGGGATCGATACTGTAAATTGGAAATTTGTAAGTATCGTCGGTGTCATGGTTTTATTGATAGCTGAATTACAAACTAAAAGTAATTTACCCCGGGTGGCTTTGAACCTTCAATCTTTCGGTTAATGGCCGATCTTGCGATTTTAATAAGTTTGTGGTAACGAACTGTATAGTAAGAGCGCCCCGTCTCAATAGTAACCAACATTCTAAAATCCGGAATTTTAAGATCAATAGATACATAAAAAAAATTAGATTTTTATGCGGATTTTAAATATATAATTATCATCAAGTTTATCTTTACCCATCAAAAGTTAAGAGCCTGGGAAAGTTGTTCCTATTTTTGAAATAAAGTGAAAACACCCCTCAACAGTCATAGAATCTTAATGAAAATCACATCTCTGGTTTCAGTGTATCAGAGAACTGTATTGTTGAAGTTTCAAGCTCATATCTGCAAAAATTTGGAATTTGGTATTTTTTGCCAGAAGAAAGATCACGGATGCGTGATCTTTTTTATTTGCTTTTTTTGTTACCAGTGTTGATATTATCGACCCAGTGGTCCTAGATTGTCACGATAGGGCAGATTTAAATGGAAATTAAAAGTTCTAGTGCCTATTTAAATCAAAAAACAAAATCAAATTAAAAATAGAATCACTTTATACAAAAAACTCCATTTTGATGTCTTTTCAAAGATATTTGATTATTGAAAAAAAAGTTCGTGTTAACGATCTGTATAGTAAGAGCGACTCGTCTCAATAGTAACTGAAACTTTTGAAAAACTGAATTTTGATACCAATTAAACACTTCTTGGTAAAAAAAAAACTGTATAGTATTATAAACATAATGAGTGATCATGTTAAAATTGAAAAAAATAAGTTCTTATTTTATTTTAGTTTTGATTCAGAATCGATAAAGTTATAAACTACAAAACTATATATTGTATCTGAACAATAGTTTATATCTTGTAATTTAAACTGGAAAAATACCTGAAAATTTTAAAATAAGTTTTATTTTTTGTTAGGTTTTTGATATGTGTTGTAATAAAGAACAGATATAAAGTTATTATAATCACATTGATAAGGTTACTGTTTACAACGTGATGAAAAGATATAAAGCAACTGTGTACTAAAAATGACATAAAGGATAGATACCGTAGATTGGAATTCTGTAAGTATAATCGGTATCACGGTTTTACTGACAGCTGAATTAATTTCATTAAGTATAGCTGTACTTATCTTTGGAATAATACTGAGAGACTAAAAGTTTTCAATGAAACCTTACTTTCTTAGAAACCATCATCAATCATTTGAAATTAATTTAAAATGTTGCGCCAGGTGAGGCTTGAACTCAAGACCTTAGGATTAAGAGACATACACTCTACCGACCGAGCTGCCAAGGCCCATATACTATGAAAGATTAAAAAATTTGTGACAATATCAAAAAAGAGTACGCTTGTGAGCTATTTTAAAGAGCGAACCACATCCCAAAGTAAGTGATTATATAAATTATCGGTATATGTTCATTATAAGTTGGCATTATGTAAGTTTCATCTTTATCATGTCTTTAGTCAAACAGTTCGTGGTAACGAACTTCATAGTAAAAGCGACGCGTCTCAATAGTAACCGAAACTCTAAAAACATAATTTTATTGTCTATAAATGGATCAAAAGAATCAGATTTTTATGCTGATTTTAAATGTATAAGTTTCATCGAGTTTAGTGATATCCATCAAAAGTTATGAGCCTGAAAAAATTTACCTTAATTTTCCAAAAAAGGAAAAAACACCGTCTAATCAAACAGTCAGTGGTAACAAACTGTAAAGTAAGAGTGACTCGTCTCAATAGTAACCGAAACTTTAAAAACGGAATTTTAATATCAAGAGATACATAAAAAGAATTGGATTTTTATGCTGATTATAAATATATAAGTTTAGTCAAGTTTACTTTTACTCATCAAAAGTTACGAGCCTGGAAAATTTTTCCCTTTTTTCGAAAAGAAGAGGAAAACACCCCTCATAAGTCATAGAATCTTAATGAAAACCAGACCATCGGTTTCAGCGTTTCAGAAAACCTTATTGTAGAAGTTTCAGGCTCCTATCTACAAAAATGTGGAATTGGGTTTTTTTGTCAGAAGAAAATTCACGGATACGTGTTTATTTGCGTTTTATTTGTTACCAGGGGTGATTGTATCGACCCAAGGGTTCCAGATTGTCGCAAAAAAGTTCATGGAAATGGAATTAAAAGTTCTAGTGCCCTTTTTAATCAAAAACATTTAAAAATCGAATCACTTCTTCAAAAAACTACATTTTTGATGTCTTTTCATACTGCATTCTTTTCAAAGATATATGATTATTAAAAAAATTAAAAAGTCTGTGGTAATGAACTGTACAGTAAGATCAACTCGTCTCAATAGTAATTAAACTGTTCGTGCTAACAAACTGTATAGTAAGAGCAACTCGTCTCAATAGTAACCGAAACTTTAAAAAACGGAATTTTAATATAAATTTTTTTTTGTTACCAGGGGTAATTGTAACGACTCAGTGGTTCTAGTTTGCCAAGGGAGGGCTCATTTAAACGGAAATTAAAAATTCTAGTGCTTTTTTTAATCAAAATACATAAAGGATCGATACTACAAAAAGGAATTTTACAAGTATTATATATATGACGGTTTTATTGAATGCTTAATTACAAACTGAAAGAAATTACTTAATTTCATGTTAAATATTGATCAGTGACGTCATAATCATAGGCTGTGGCCAGGTCGTCTCCTACTTTTCCAATAAGAAAAAGCCATAGGCTATTTCCTGTTTGTATTTTCAAAGTATCCAGGTTGCAGCGCTCGCTATGTATGAACAGTTTATGTTCATATCAAACAGTTAATGGTAACGAACTGTGTAGTAAGAGCAACTCGTCTCAATAATAACCAAAACTCTAAAAAACGGAATTTTAATATCAATAGATACATTAAAAGAATCGGGTTTTATGCTGATTTAAATAAATAGGTTTCATCACGTTTACTCTTATCAATCAGAAGTCATGAGGGGAAAAAGAAAAAACACCCCCTAATCAAACAGTTAGTGGTAACGAACTGTTTAGTAAGATTGACTTATCTCAATAGTAACCGAAACTCTAAAAAACGGAATTTTAATACCAATATATACATCAAAAGAATTGGATTTTTATGCTGATTTTAAATATTAATGTTTCACCAAGTATACTTTTCTTCATCAAAATTTACGAGCCTGATAAAATTTGCTTTATTATTTTCAAAAAAGAGGGGAAAACATCCCCCAAAAGTCATAGAATTTTTCTGAAAATTACACCATCAGATTCAGTGTATCAGGGAACCCTACTGTAGAGTTTCAAGCTCCTATCTGCAAAAATGTGGAATTTTGTATTTTTTGCAGGAAGAAAGATCGCGGATGCTTGTTTATTTGCCCTTTTTTTTCCTTTCCCCCAGGTTATACATAAAAGACTGATACAGTTTATTATAAATGGGACCTATGCTAGTTTTGTCCAATATTGCTGAAAACATAGTGAAGAACAAACCATGGTACATGGTAACTAATTTGAAATGAAAAACTCATTTTTTGAATGGAGGTTAGCTTCCTAAATTGTTTTAGGTTTGTCTCTTACTAAACCCTATAAGAAAAAGCCATAGGCTTTTTTTTTGTTTCGAAACTATACTTGTATAGGAAACTTATATAAAACTATACAGGCATAAGAAGCTTATCTAGGAAACTACATTCATATGGAAAACTTATTAAAGAAAGTTTACTGTTACAGGAAACTTGCAAGGGAAACTATATTGGAGAATGAAACTTAATATGAAATTTATACTGGTATAGAAAACTTATACACGAAACTATACTGGTATAGGAAACTATACTGGTATGGGAGACCTGTGTATGAAACTGTACTGGTAGGACTGTGTGGGACAGTTATAAACGAAACTATACTGGTATAGGAAACTTAGATAGAAAACTATATTGGCAAAGGAAATTTATAAATGAAACTATACTGGAATAAGAAAATTATATCGGAAACTATACTGGTATAAGAAATTTATATAGGACTGTGTACTGGTGTAGGAAAGTTATATAAGAAACTATACAGGCATAAGAAACTTTTATAAGAAACTATACAGGAAGAGGAAAATTATATACGAAACTATACTGGTATTGGAAACGAATAAAGAAAACTATACTGGTGTAGGAAACATATAAGGAAACTATACTGGTATAGGAAATTTAAATAGGAAACTATATTTGTGTAGGAAACTTATATAGGAAACTATACAGACATAGGAAACTTATCTAGGAAACTATACTGACATAAGAAACTATACTGGTTTACGAAACTTATAAAGGAAACTATAATAATAAAGGAAACTTATAAAAGAAACTTTACTGGTATAGAAAACTTGTATAAGAAACTATACTGGTGTATGAAACTTATATAGGAAACTATAAAGGAATGGGAAACTTGAAACTATATTCGTACAGGAAAATAAATTGAAAAGTATACTGGTACAGGAAACATGAAAAGAAAACTATACGGGTACAGGAAACTTATAAAGTAAACTATACTGAACGAACTCTAGCCTATAGTAACTGAAAGGTGTGTATTGATGTGTGGAGTTGTTATAGTAAAGAACGAATTCAAGCCCAAAGGAACTAAGCCCTATGGCGTTTTTTTATTTTTACAATAAAACACAAACTCTAACCTATAGTAACTAAAAGATGTCTGAGTAATAATTTTAATATTTTTATTCAAACCAGAGATATACCTGAAAATTTTAGAATTAGTTTGGTTTCTTTCTACTTCGTCAAACAATTCGTGGTAACAGATTGCATAGTAAGAGCGACTCGTCTTGATAGTAGCCGAAACTCTAAGAAACGGAATTTTAATATCAATAGATACACCAAAAGAATTAGATTTTTATGCTCATGTCAAATATATAAATTTTATAAAGTTTACTTTTACCCATCACAAGTTAAGAGCCTGGGAAAAATTAACCTCTTTTCAATAAAAGGGGGAAACAACCTCATAAATCACAGAATCTTAATGAAAACCACACCACCAATTTCGGCGTATCAGAGAACCTTATTGTAGAGGTTTCAAGCTCCTATCTGCAAAATTGTGGAATTTGGTATTTTTGCCAGAAAAAAGATCACGGATGCATGTTTATTTGCCTATTATCTGTTACCAGGGGTGATTGTATCGACCCAGTGGTCCTAGATTGTTGAGAGAGGGCTCGAGATCCCCTATATAGGACACTTTCTGTCGCTTGGCTTGAAGAGCAAGGGATATATATTGGCTTGAAAATAAAGAAAATTGACAGCTACTACAGCATTCTGCCTAAATGACATCTTGTTTTCTTTTTCAAACAGGTCGTGGTAATGAACCCCTATAAAGGAAACTTACCGCCCTTTGGCTTGAATAACAAAGAAAATATATTGGCTTGAAAATCAAGAAAATTTACTTTAACCACGTTATTCTCCACAAACGGGATATTTTTTTCTTTCCGCTTGATCTTTCTCCTGAGCTAGCTGGGCGCTGGAAAATCATAGAGAGCTGTATAATAGCTCATTTTAAAGAAAATTGCTACATTTAGTGCCCTTTGTAATTAAAAATAAAATACTTTTTAAAGTAGAATCAATTTTGTCAAAAAAATTGCATTTTTGATGTATTTTCATACTGCAGTCTTTTCAAAGATATTTGAATTTTGAAGCAATCAAACAGTTCATGGTAATGAACTCTATAGTAATAAAATAATAGCTACTTGTCTCAATAGTAACCGAAATTATAATAAGGAACGACCTCTTGCCTATACTAAGTTCTCTCCCTAGCGAATAAAGCAGCTTTTTACATAAAGGATCGATGTCAGTCAAGATGATGTAATGTAGTGCTAATTAATAGAAGTTTTATTTAGACTTTAAACCCGGGTTGCAGCGGTAGCTAGTCCGGGTTGCAGCGGTAGCTAGCAACCTAGTAAGAGACGATCACGTCCAATGATATGAAATATAAAAACCCCTAACTCCTGAGAAAAGAGTCAGATCAAAACAAAATTACACCATTAGAACCACCTTGTCCCCTATTAAGGTAATAGGTTTCCTTAATAGGGGTATTAAACCCTATTAAGGAAACTTATCACTCTTTGGCTTGATTACATTAAGGAGCGAACTGTATACCATAGTAATACTTCTAGGATCGATACTATATATGATTAGAATAAAGAACGAATATAAAATTATTATAAAATTTTATCCGAGTTCCAGCGGTAGCTAGCAACCTAGTAAGAGACGATCACGCCCCATAGTAAATACTAAAGTAACCCATAACTCCTGAAAAAAAAGTCAGATCAAAACAAAAAGTACACCATTAGTCCGGGTTGCAGCGGTAGCTAGCAACCTAGTAAGAGACGATCACGTCCAATGTTAAGAAATATTTACAGTAAAGGACGATCTCTCTCCCATAATAACTGATATGTTACATTAAAAGATGATCATTAGAATAAAAAGTTATTGCATGCATTGGACTTAGTTAGCTACTTGATCGTTTGAGGTTCGTCTCTTACTATTTCAAAGAAGAAAAAGTCGTAGGCTTTTTCCTGTTTGTAATATTTTTCTGTTTTCCGGGTTTTACAATAAAGAACGACACCTAGACCATGTTAACTGAAACATAAATAGGGATTATTTTATTTCCATCAGTGTCAAGGCTGTAGAGATGGCTGAAACCTAGTAAAGAACAAACCATTACAGTAAAGAACAAACTTACAACCCATAGAAACTAAAATAAGATTATAATTTCCTGTTAATAATTGATCAATGATTTCATGATCGTAGGTTGTAGCCAGGTAGTCTCTTACTATTGCAATTAAAAAAAGCAATAGGCTTTTCTCTTTTTGTAATACAGTAAGGATTTCAGTAAAGGGACGACAATATTCCAGTAAAAGATGCTTCAAATGAGAGGAAAGAAGACACCATTTCTCATTCTGGCAGTAAGATCCGGGTTGCAGCGGTAGCTAGCAACCTAGTAAGAGACGATCACGTCCAATGTTAAGAAATATAAAAACCCATATGGTCCTAAAAAAGGAGTCAGATCAAAACAAAAAGTACACCATTAGAACCGCCTTGTCTGAAACCCCTTGAAAGGAAACTTACCGCCCTTTGGCTTGAACAGCAAGGGAAATATATTGGCTTGAAAATCAAGAAAAAGTGGCAGCTACTACAACATTCTGCCTAAACGGGATATTTTTTTCTTTTTTTCTTTCTTTTCCAGAGATAGCTTTGCACTGGAACATCCTAGATAGTTGTTCAATGGCTCATTTCAAAGGAAATTAATTGGGTTAAAAATCTATAGTAACTAAAATAAATTATTTCTAAAAGAGAATAAATTTTTCCACCAAAAACTGCATTTGTGATGTCTTTCCATACTGCAGTCTTTTCAAAGATAATTGAATTTTGAAGCAATCAAACAGTTCATGTTAATGAACTTTATAGTAATTTTTTACATAAGGGATCGATGTGGTTCATTATAAATTATAAAACGTTTGGAGCTTCTAATGTTCGAAGATTATAGAGTTAAAAATTTTTTTATAATAAAGAACGAACTCTTTCCTATACTAAATAAGCCTATACTAGTTAATGATATAGTAATGATATGATTTTACTGATACCTAAATTACAAATTAAAGAAAATGATCCCGGGTGGCTTTGAACCACCAAACTTTTGGTTAAAGGCCGATCGCGCTTGCCATTTGTACTACGACGTCATTAATTAAAGTTTTAAAATTAACAATATGATACACAAGATACTTTTATCAATTGTATTTTCATATCCGGGTTGCAGCGGTAGCTAGCAACCTAGTAAGAGACGAACACGTCCAATGTTAAGAAATATAAAAACCCCTAACTCCTAAGAAAAAGAGTCAGAACAAAACAAAAAGTAAACCATTAGAAACGCCTTGTCCGAAACCCCTATAAAGGAAACTTACCACCCTTTGGCTTGAACAACAATTAAAAAATATTGGCTTGAAAATCAAGAAAATTGACTTTAACCACGTTATTCTCCACAAACGGGATATTTTTTTCTTTCTTCTTCTTCTTCTTTTTTTGCACAGATAGCTTGGCACTGGAACATCTTAGAGAGTTTTTTCAATGGCTCATTTTAAAGGAAATATCTAAATATAGTGTTATTTGTACTTAATTTTTTTTTAATCCGGGTTGCAGCGATAGCTAGCAACCTAGTAAGAGACGATTTTACAGTAAAGAACGAACTTCCAGCCTATAGTAACTAAAATCCGGGTTGCAGCGATAGCTAGCAACCTAATAAGAGACGATCACGTCCAATGTTTTCCGGGTTGCAGCGGTAGCTAGCAACCTAGTAAGAGACGATCACGTCCAATGTTAAGAAATATAAAAACCCCTAACTCCTAAAAAAAAGAGTCAGGTCAAAACAAAAAGTACACCATTAGAACCGCCTTGTCCGCAACCCCTATACAGGAAACTTACCGTCCCTTGGCTTGAACAACAGGGGAAATATATTAGCTTGAAAATCAAGAAAAGTGGTAGCTACTACAACATTTTGCCTAAACGGGATATTTTGTTTTACCCCTGTATAGGAAACTTTCTGTCCCTTGGCTTGAACAGCAAGGGAAATATATTGGCTTGAAAATCAAGAAAAGTGGCAGCTACTACAACATTCTGCCTAAACGGGGTATTTTTTTTTTCTTCTTCTTCTTTTCCACAGAAAGCTTGGCACTGGAACATCGTAGAAAGTTGTTCAATGGCTCATTTTAAAGGAAATTAATTGGGTTAAAAATCTTTTGTAACTAAAATAAATTATTTCCAAGAGAGAATAAATTTTTCAATTAAAAACTGCATTTTTGATGTTTCCGGGTTGCAGCGGTAGCTAGCAACCTAGTAAGAGACGATCACGTCCAATGTTAAGAAATATAAAAACCCATAGTTCTTAAAAAAAGAGTCAGATCAAAACAAAAAGTACACCATTAGAACCGCCTTGTCCGAAACCCCTGCATATTAAAATTTCTGTCCCTTGGCTTGAACAGCAAGGGAAATATATTGGCTTGAAAATCAAGAAAAGTGGCAGCTACTACAACATTCTGCCTAAACGGGATATTTTTTTCTTTTTTTTTTTCTTTTTTTTTTTCTTTTTTATCCAGAGATAGCTTGGCACTGGAACATCGTAGAGGGTTTTTCAATAGCTCATTTTAAAGGAAATTAATTGGGTTAAAAATATATAGTAACTAAAATAAATTATTTATAAAATAGAATAAATTTTTCCACCAAAAACTGCATTTTGATGTCTTTTCACACAGCAGTCTTTCAAACATAATCGTATACCAGTGGTAAGAATTGAACCCACGCCTCTGAAGAGACTGGTGGCTAACACCAGTGCCTTGGACCACTCGGCCAGGCTGCCTCTCATAAATAAATATATATGTGAATTTGGGTTGCAGCAGTAGCTAGCAACCTAGTAAGAGACGATCAGTCCAATGCTAAGAAATATAAAAACCCAAAACTCCTAAAAATAGAGTCAGATCAAAACAAAAGTACATCATTAGAAATACCTTGTCTGAAACCCTACTAGATAAATAATGAACGTCATCATAGTTTTATATTAGAGTTATGACGTGAATAGAGTGACGTCATAATTAGTATATAAGGAAAGTCAAAACTGAAAATTCTCTCATTCTTGATTAGAATAATGGTTAGATCAAAGCAGGCTATACGCAAGTTGAAGAAAGAGTACTACACAAACAACAGAGATAGTAATCCGGGTTGCAGCGGTAGCTAGCAACCTAGTAAGAGACGATCACGTCCAATGTTAAGAAATGTAAAAACCCATAGTGCCTAAAAAAGGAGTCAGATCAAAACAAAAAGTACACCATTAGAACCGCCTTGTCCGAAACCCCTGTATAGTAAACTTTCTGTCCCTTGGCTTGAACAGCAAGGGAAATATATTGGCTTGAAAATCGAGAAAATTGACTTTAACCACGTTATTCTCCCCAAACGAGATATTTTTTTCTTTTTTTTTTTATTTTTTGTATACAGAGATAGATTGGCACTGGAACATCGTAGAGGTTTGTTCAATAGCTCATTTTAAAGGAAATTAATTGGGTTAAAAATATATAGTAACTAAAATAAATTATTTCTAAAGAGAATAAATTTTTCCAATAAAAACTGTATTTTTAATGCAGTGACGTCATAATTACTATATAAGAAACGTCAAAACTGTAAATGGTCTTATTCATGAATACATAATGGTTAGATCAAAGCAAGCTACACACAAGTTTTGTAACTAAAATAAATTATTTCTAAAAGAGAATAAATTTTTCCACCAGAAACTGCATTTTCGATGTCTTTTCACACTCCAGTCTTTCAAACATAATCGTATACCAGCGGTAAGATTTGAACCCACGCCTCGAAGAGACTGGTGGATAACACCAGTGCCTTGGACCACTCGGCCAGGCTGCCTCTCATAAATAAATATATATGTGAATTTGGGTTGAAGCAGTAGCTAGCAACCTAGTAAGAGACGATCAGTCCAATGCTAAGAAATATAACAAAACTCCTAAAAATAGAGTCAGATCAAAACAAAAGTACATCATTAGAATTACCTTGTCTGAAATTTATAATGAAGAACAACCTCTTATCTATACTAAATTTTTTACGCCACTTAATTATAGTATAGGTTAGTAATTCAACAGATAGCTTCGCACTGGAACATCGTAGAGAGTTGTTCAATGGCTCATTTTAAAGGAAACTATTGGGGTCAAAAACTTTCTGTAATTAAAACAAATTGTTTTTATTACATTAAGAGATTTAATTATGTTCCTTAAGAAATCATCATAAGAAAAAATTTCTCATACGGAAATTGAACTCAAGCCAACTTGGTGAGAGCTATCCCAACCTCTAGACCGTATAGGATATATTAAAATATCCTATTAATGAAGTTTATGTTAAAGAACAAATTATCAACCTAGTTAGCTGTCTGATTATTTAAGGATCGTCTCTTACTATTCCAAAGAAGAAAAAGCCGTAGGCTTTTTCCTGTTTGTAATTTATAACCCGGGTCCAAGCGGTAGTTATAGTAATTTATTTTAAGATTACATAAAGGAATGATGTTAGTAAAAAAAAAATATAATATAGTACTAATTTATAGAAGTTTTGTTTAGACTTTAAATAGATAAATGTGTAAAATTGCCTCTGGCAGGAATTTGAATCTGCAGCCTTAGGATTAGAAACTCAGCACGCTATCCTCTGCACCATTCAGGCTTTCAAGTCCCCAATTTTTAAATAATACACTAAAAGACGATCATTGGAATAACAAACCATTGCATACCAACCATTGGACTTAGTTATTTACAGTAAAGAGCGATCTCTCGCCCATAGTAATCCGGGTTGCAGCGGTAGCTAGCAACCTAGTAAGAGACGATCACGTCCAATGTTAGGAAATTACATTAAAGGGCGAACTATAGCCCATAGTAACTGGAATCCAGGTTGCAGCAGTAGCTTGCACCCTATCGGGGTTGCGGCAGTAGCTAGCAACGTAGTATGAGATGATCACACCCCATAGTACAAATGAAATAGTCAAACAGTTCGTCGTAAAAACTGTTGTAGTAGGAGCGAATCGTCTCAAGAGTTAACTCCTAAAAAAAGAGTCTGATCAAAACAAAACGTGCACTATTAGAACTGCCTTGTCCGAAAACCATGTATAGGAAACTTTCTGTCCCTTGGCTTGAACAGCAAGGGAAATATATTGGCTATAAAATCATCTCAGTTAAGAGAGAAGCTTCAGTACAACATAAATGAGCTCTCGAAAGTAGGTGAACGAATAGGATTGGCAATAAGAACGCAAAAGACAAAATCATGCGCAATAATACACTACCTGCTGAGCCGCTGACACTTAGAGCAAAGGAAATTGAAGAATTTGAGATGTTTAAATACTTTGGGAGTCTAGTGAGCACCGATGGAAGCCCTGAGCGTGAAATTGCCACAAGTATCACGTGCACAGGAAGCGCCATTGGTAGCTTAAGAAACGTTTGGAGAAGTGCTACTTTTCCTTTGAAGCTGAAATTGAGGCTCTTCAATAGTAATTTCCTGTCAATACTAATGTATGGTTCTGAAAGCTAGGCACTGACGAGAAAAGAATCCAAAGTTTTGAAAATAATTGTCTTTGACGGATACTCGGAATCAACTTGACGGACAAAATTACCAACTCATTCATTAGAGAGAAGATTAAACAGTCGCTCGTTATTGATAAGGTCATAAGCAGTCGGTGGCGATATTGGGGACACGTAGTTAGAATGGGCACCAATTGCCTGCCGCAAGAAGTTTGGTATTGAACTACTCCAGGAATTCGACGGCGTGGACAACATAGGGCTGCACTTGGACGATGCCTAGAAAAAGACAGCGCTCTCAGGAACAATCCCTTGATGATCTTTGGCCAAAGACGCTGGAAAGGTCATAGAAGACGCCTTAGGTGCCGACTGATGTGGGAAGTCTTAAGTCTAAGCAAGTAGGTGGATTTCATGGTGCGGAGTCCCTGAATTTTTGGGGATGTCTCCCCCCCCCTTTTTTCGAAAATCGGGCACATTTTCTCAGGCATAGATGACACTCTTGTCTTTAAAGACTTCAGGAGGGGAGGGGGGAGATAGCCCTCAACTTATTTGCGATAATGTATTTTCGTTTAAAGCTAGACCTGGTATTGCTCTTTAATTTCTATTGGTTTTTGGATTCATCTATTTATCCAAAGCGGTATATGTGATTTTTATATTTGAAGTGATTAGTCTTTTAATTTGTTTTTTCGAAAATCGGGCACATTTTCTCAGGCATTAGGCGTAGCTTTCAATGGATAACAATAAACTTATTGAATCTTACATATTTAGAATCAGCATAAAACACCAATTCTGTTGATGTACCTATTGATCTCAAAATTTAGTTTTTAAAAGTTTCGGTTACTATCAGACCGAGTCGCTCCTTACTCACAGTTCGTTACCACTACCTGTTTGACTAATTGTAAAAGATATTGATCAAAGGAAATTTTTAATATAATCTAACTGCTCAGGCATCTCTTTCGTCAACTGCTTGTCTCCCAAGAGGCAACAAAGCCAGTTCAAACCTTAGTTTTAACTTAAAAAAAAACAAAAAACAAAGCACTAAAAGAAAAAGAAATCGTACAAAAGACGATGCTGAAATTAACCATGCTTTGCTCATGCATATTGATACAAAAACCATACCCCATTCTTTGAATACTCTTCAGTTGATGGTCCGTCAATTCTCTCCAGCTGTTATAATCATCCATAAAATTGCTTTAAAAGAAAAAATAATGAAAATAAGGAATGAAGAGATATAAAAAAAACTCTTGTCTGGGAATGAAAAAATCTAAAGTGTCATTTGCGCTGTATCCGGAACAAAACGTGTTTTCTTATGGTTTGTCTTTTTGCTTTATAACGCTAAGAATCAAATACAGTTAAACCTTCCTGGAGTTATTTTTCCATATCAGCATGTTTATAGCATTGAATTTGCTGTTATTAGTCTAATACGCAACACATTCCATGGACGGTTTCTCTTTCAAATCCAACCCTTTCAAATGTATAGAAACTCAATTGGCTAAATAGGTGTTTTATCTAGTTTCCAGTGAAGTGCAAATAATAACACTATATAGCTTTGGGGAGAACGGCGGGGGGGGGGGCTTGAGGAACGACAACTCCATATTTATATGTGGTATAAATTTTCAACATAGCATATTTAAAAAACTCCTCTATTCATCCTAAACCCATTCATTTCAAATGTCTAGAAGAACCAACTGAAGAAAAAGTAAAACTATCATTTCAAGCCTATACGGTACCTTAAAATCAGTTTGCGAGCTTCAGAGTCGGCTGACCGTCACAAAGACAAAGGACCCATTAGCGAGTTCTCCCAGAGAACAAGCCATCACCAAGAGCTGTTAAGAATTTGCGGTTTGAATGTGAAATTGTACGTCCCTTCTGTCGACAAGCTTGTCAATCAAAGCAGGAGACACCATAGGGAAGTCTGACAGGGGTAAAAATTGCTTAAATGATAAATCCTTTGAGCTGATTTTCAGCTTTTTCCTAGCAGCGTTTTTCTATTGCTAAAGCACGATATAGGAGAAAGCAACAGGTCTCTGAGAGTATCCACCTGAAGGACGGGCATATAACCCCAAGTCTTCCTCTAAGGGTCCACCGAACACCTTGTGAAGCATGTCTTGAACCTCCTGATATTGATGAAATAAGAAAAGCAATTCGGTCACTTAAAAACCATAAGTCTCCTGGTAAAGATAGTCTATCTCTAGAAGTATACAAAGCTGGCAATTAGACGGTCGAAGCTCAACTCAAACCGCTGTTAAGCGAAATTTGGACCAAAAACAGTTTCCCGAATGATTGAAATGTTTCAGTCCTTCTTCCTCTCTTCAAGAAAGGTGATGAGTGGAATCGCTCTTGCTAATATTGCGGCGACGTTGTTTTCCATTTTTCCCCTGAATAACAGTAAAGAACGATCTCTCTCCCATATTAACTGATATGTTACATTAAAAGACGATCATTGGAATAAAAAGTTATTGCTTGCATTGGACTTAGTTAGCTACTTGATCGTTTGAGGTTCGTCTCTTACTATTTCAAAGAAGAAAAAGCCGTAGGCTTTTTTCTGTTTGTAATATCCGGGTTGCAGCGGTAGCTAGCAACCTAGTAAGAGACGATCACGTCCAATGTTAAGAAATATAAAAACCCATAGTTCTTAAAAAAAGAGTCAGATCAAAACAAATATAATAAAGAACGACCTCTTGCCTATACTAAATTTTATACGCCACTTAATTATAGTATAAGTTAGTAATTCAACAGATAGCATGGCACTGGAACATCGTAAAGAGTTGTTCAATGGCTAATTTTGAAGGAAATTAATGGGGTTAAAAACCATTTGTAATTATAGAAAAGATAGAATAACTGAAAAATGAATCATGCTTGCTGTCGTAGATGCAACTTAGTAAAAGATGAGCACGTAAATGAGGATTATATAATTTTCATCGGATATACCTGACACCTAGTAAAGAACAAACCACGACATATAGTAACTAAAAGTTAAGGTAATACAAGCATATTGTGAGAAGTTATTTGTCTGAGGAATTATAATAAAGAACGACCTCTTGCCTATACTAAATTTTATAGGCCACTTAACTATAGTATAGGCTAGTACAGTTATTATATTTAAGGTCAATATATTAATCCGGATTGCAGCGGTAGCTAGCAACCTAGTAAGAGACGATCACGTCCAATGTTAAGAAATATAAAAACCCATAGTTCCTAAAAAGGAGTCAGATCAAATTCAAAAGTACACCATTAGAACCGCCTTATCTGAAACCCCTGTATAGTAAACTTTCTGTCCCTTGGCTTGAACAGCAAGGGAAAAATATTGGCTTGAAAATCAAGAAAAGTGGCAGCTACTACAACATTCTGCCTAAACGGGATATTTTTTTCTTTCTTTTTCTTTCTTTTCCAGAGATAGCTTGGCACTGGAACATCGTAGAGAGTTGTTCAATGGCTCATTTTAAAGGAATTATAATAAAGATCGAACTCTTCCCTATACTAACTTGCATAGGTAACTTCACTATAGTTAAGATTACAGTATTTATATTATACATCATTATAAATTATAAAAGGTTCGAATGTTCGAAGATTATAGAGTTAAAAAAGTTTCCCACACCGGAAATCGAACCCGGGCCTGTTAAGTGAAAGTTAACTATCCTAGACACTAGACCATATGGGACCATAAAGAAGTATAATTTAAGAACCATATGCATATTATTATTTCACCATACCAATTATAATAAGGCCAAAACAAAATCGTCGACTTGCAACCTTACTTTTGACACATCAGTTAAATCTTCATCAGACTTTAAAAATGTTTTGCTAGTATAAATTGACGGATCCAGTTGTATTTGATCTACACTACATATAAAATCACAAGTCGATTATAATAAAGAACGACCTTTTGCCTATACTAAATTTTATACGCCACTTAATCATAGTATAGTTATAATAAAGAACGACACCTAGCCCATTTTAAATGAAACATAAATAGGGATTATGTAATTTCCATCAGTATCATGGCTGTAGAGACGGCTGATACCTAGTAAAGAACAAACCATTACAGTAAAGAATATTTCATGTTAAAGATTGATCAATGATGCCATAATCATAGTTTGTAGCCATACAATTACATTAAAGAACGAACTTTAGTCCATAGTTTATATTAAAGGACGATCATTAGAAAAGCACACCATTGCATATATTGGACTGAGTTAGTTTTTAGTTTTTATAGTATAGGTTAGTGATTTAACAGATAGCATGGCACTGGGACATCGTAGAGAGTTGTTGAATGACTCATTTTAAAGGAAATTAATTGGGTTAAGAATCTTTTGTAGTTAAAACAAATTATTTTTATTACATTAAGAAATTTTAATTATCATCATAAGTAAAAATTTCCCACACAGAAATTGATTATAATAAAGAACGACCTCTTGCTTATTCTAAGTTTTATACGCCACATAATTATACTATAGGTTAGTAATTCCACATTTAGCTTGGCACTGGTAAAGTATTACAATAAAGAACGACACCTTGCCCATGTTAACTAAAACATAAATAGGGATCATATAATTTCCATCAGTATCATGGCTGTAGAGATGGCTGAAACCTAGTTACAATAAAAGACGATCATTGGAATAACAAACAATTGCATACATTGGAATTAGCTAGCTACTTGATTGCTTGAGACTCGTCTCTTACTATTTCAAAGAAGAAAAAGCCGTAGGCTTTTTCCTGTGTGTAAACAGTTTATTATCATAGACAGCGCGCTAGCACTGCCTGAGTAAAGAGCGATGTGGGCACCATATTTCCGGGTTGCAGCGGTAGCTAGCAACCTAGTAAGAGACGATCACGTCCAATGTTAAGAAATGTAAAAACCCATAGTTCCTAATTACATTAAAAGACGATCATTGGAATAACAAACCATTGCTGACATTGGACTTAGTTAGATACTTGATTGTTTGAAGTTCGTGTCTTACTCTTTCAATGAAGAAAAAGCCATAGGCTTTTTCCTGTTTGTAATCATATAGCATATAAAAAACGCTAGCTGCAACTGACGTCATTACATAAAAGCTTGATTTAGCTCATTAAAACGTAGTCCGGGTTGCAGCGGTAGCTAGCAACCTAGTAAGAGACGATCACGTCCAATGTTAAGAAATATAAAAACCCATAGTTCCTAACCAAGGAGTCAGATCAGAACAAAAAGTACACCACTAGAACCGCCTTGTCCGAAACCCCTGTATAGGAAACTTTCTGTCCCTTAGCTTGAACAGCAAGGGAAATATATTGGCTTGAAAATCAAGAATAGTGGCAGCTACAACAACATTCTGCCTAAACGGGATATTTTTTTCTTTCTTTTTTTCTTTTCCACAGATAGCTTGGCACTGGAACATCGTAGAGGGTTGTTCAATAGCTCATTTTAAAGTAAATTAATTGGGTTAAAAACCTTTTGTAACTAAAATAAATTATTTCTAAAAGATAATAAATTTTTCCACCAAAAACTGCATTTTTGATGTCTTTTCACACTGCAGTCTTTCAAACATAATCGTATACCAGCGGTAAGATTTGCACCCACGCCTCCGAAGAGACTGGTGGCTAACACCAGTGCCTTGGACCACTCGGCCAGGCTGCCTCTCATAAATAACTATATATGTGAATCTGGGTTGCAGCAGTAGCTAGCAATCTAGTAAGAGAAAATCAGTCCAATGATAAGAAATATAACAAAACTCCTAAAAATACAGTCAAATCAAAACAAAAGTACATAATTAGAATTACCTTGTCTGAAACCCTACTAGATAAATAATGAATGTCGTCATAGTTTTATATTAGAGCTATGACGTGAATAGAAAAACACGAAATTATATTGTTGTTTCTGAAGACGTCACGAAATAATATCATTGCGCTATGAAGTCATCATGAAATTTACAGTAAAGAACGATCTCTCGCCCATAGTAACTGATATACGGGGGTCCAGGGGTAGCTATCCGGGTTGCAGAGGTAGCTAGCAACCTAGTAAGAGACGATTAAGTCCAATGTTAAGAAATATAAAAACCCATAGTTCCTAACAAAGGAATCAGATCAAATTCAAAAGTACACCATTAGAACCGCCTTGTCCGAAACCCCCTGTATAGGAAACTTTCTGTCCCTTGGCTTGAAACAGCAACGGAAATATATTGGCTTGAATATCAAGAAAAGTGGCAGCTATTACAACATTCTGCCTAAACGGGATATTTTTTTTTCTCTTTTCTTCTTTTCCAGAGATAGCTTGGCACTGGAACATCGTAGAGAGTTGTTCAATGGCTGATTTTAAAGGAAATTAATTGGGTTAAAAATCTATAGTAACTAAAATAAATTATTTCTAAAAGAGAATAAATTTTTTTACCCAAAACTGCATTTTTGATGTCTTTTCACACTGCAGTCTTTCAAACATAATCGTATAACAGCGATAAGATTTGAACCCACGCCTCCGAAGAGACTGGTGGCTAACACCAGTGCCTTGGACCCCTCGGCCAGGCTGCCTCTCATAAATAATTTATAATAAAGAATGACCTCTTGCCTATACTAAATTTTATACGCCACTTAATTATAGTTTAGGTTAGTAATTCAACAGATAGCTTCGCACTGGAACATCGTAGAGAGTTGTTCAATGGTTCATTTTAAAGGAAATTAATGGGGTTAAAAACTTTCTGTAATTAAAACAAATTATTTTTATTACAATTACATTAAAGGAACAGCTATAGCTCATAGTAACTGGAATCTGGGTTGCAATAGTACAGTAAAGAACGATCTCTCTCCCATACTAACTGATTTATGGTGGTTCCAGGTGTAGTTACATAAAGGACGAATATAGCTCATCATAAATGGTATTGGTTCATATAGTAATGATATGGTTTTGTTGATGCAAGAAGTATGGATTCATTGATGTAAGAAGTATGGAAGTATGGAAATGTATGGATGTAAGAAGTTTTTTTTCAAAATGCCTATTTCAACTTTTGTTTAATCTGGATTGTTGTTCGCCTCAGAAGTTGACCAATATACTTCTATGCACTTTTCATTATGATTTTTTGTACTAAATTTAGGAAACCTGCCAATATGACTGCGTGAGGAATGTCCAGACACATCATCAATACTATAATTACTTTTGTATAATTAGTTGCTGTATTGTAGTGGTTAGTGATCCCGACAAATCCCGGACAAATCCTAATCCCGACAAGGAATATATAAGTTCGAGTAACTCTACGGTAACAGTTACAGTAACGTTCTGACTGCTGAACAACAGTAAAGTTCAGACTGCTGTTTTGTATAAAACAAAGAAATACTAGAAAAAAACTACTTTTTAACAAAAAGATTGGTGATTGGCTGAAAGAACGGGGGAAAGGTCACTAAGCGAGTCAAGTACTAAATTGAATAAAATGTACAGATAAGAGACAAATCGAGCTGGTTTTGCCTCAGATCCGGGTTGCAGCGGTAGCTATCCGGGTTGCAGCGGTAGCTAGCAACCTAGTAAGAGACGATCACGTCCAACGTTAAGAAATATAAAAACTCATAGTTCCTAACAAAGGAGTCAGATCAAAACAAAAAGTACACCATTAGAACCACCTTGTCCGAAACCCCTGTATAGTAAACTTTCTGTTCCTTGGCTTGAACAGCAAGGGAAATATATTGGCTTGAAAATCAAGAAAAGTGGCAGCTACTACAACATTCTGCCTAAACGGCATATTTTTTTTTCTTTCTTCTTTCTTTTCCACAGATAGATTGGCACTGGAACATCGTAGAGAGTTGATCAATGGCTCATTTTAAAGGAAATTAATTGGGTTAAAAATCTATAGTAACTAAAATAAATTATTTCTAAAAGAGAATAAATTTTTCCACCAAAAAACTGCATTTTTGATGTTTTTTCACACTGCAGTCTTTCAAACATAATCTTATACCAGCGGTAGGATTTGAGCCCACGCCTCCGAAGAGACTGGTGGCTAATACCAGTGCCTTGAACCACTCGGCCAGACTGCCTCTCATAAATAATATATATGTGAATTTGGGTTGCCGCAGTAGCTAGCAACCTAGCAAGAGACGATCAGTCCAATGCTAATCCGGGTTGCAGCGGTAGCTAGCAACCTAGTAAGAGACGATCACGTCCAATGTTAAGAAATATAGAAACCCCTAACTCCTAAAAAAAGAGTCAGGTAAAAATAAAAAGTACACCATTAGAACCGCCTTGTCCAAAAACCCTGTATAGTTAACTTTCTGTCCCTTGGCTTGACCAGCAAGGGAAATGTATTGGCTTGAAAATCAAGAAAAGTGGCAGCTACTACAACATTCTGCCTAAACGGGATATTTTTTTTTTCGTTTTTCTTTCTTATCCACAGATAGCTTGGCACTGGAACATCGTAGAAAGTTGTTCAATAGCTCATTTTCAAGGAAATTAATTGGGTTAAAAATCTTTAGTAACTAAAATAAATTATTTCTAAAAGAGAATCCGGGTTGCAGCGGTAGCTAGCAATCTAGTAAGAGACGATCACGTCCAATGTTAAGAAATATAAAAACCCATAGTTCCTAACAAAGGAGTCAGATCAAAACAAAAAGTACACCATTAGAACCGCCTTGTCCGAAACCCCTGTATAGGAAACTTTCTGTCCCTTGGCTTGAACAGCAAGGGAAATATATTGGCTTGAAAATCAAGAAAATGGACTTTAACCACGTTATTCTCCCCAAACGGGATATTTTTTTCTCTTTTCTTTTTTTTTCTTTTCCACAGATAGCTTGGCACTGGAACATCGTAGAAGGTTGTTCAATAGCTCATTTTAAAGGAAATTAATTGGGTTAAAAATCTATAGTAACTAAAATAAATTATTTCTAAAAGAGAATAAATTTTTCCACCAAAAACTGCATTTTTGATGTCTTTTCACACTGTTATAGTAAAGAACGAACTCTTTCCCTTAGTTACCTATGTCTTGTCAAATTAGCTAATTAATTTCACCTGATTTTGTTTTTAAAATAATTCCCACACCGGGATTCGAACCCAAGCTAATTGGTTGAAAGCCAACTATCCTAAACCACTAGACCATATGAGATATATGTAAAAGATAATTAATTGTTTTATGATATCTTATAGCATAAATTTCATCGGATATAGCTGAATTACATTAAAAGACGATCGTAAAATTTTTCTCAATTTACAAAGATCAGCCTGCATTGTTGCGACCTTTTTGGACTTCTGAATATAATTACATTAAAAAGACGATCATTGTAATATTACAGTAAAGAACAAACTTCCAACCCATAGTAACTAAAAAAAAGATAATAATTAATATTAAATTATAATAAAGAACGACCTCTTGCCTATACTAAATTATATAGGCCACTTAACTATAGTATAGGTTAGTAAATTTTACATAAAGGACTGATATTGTTCATTATTGTAAAGAACAAATTCTAGGCCATAGTAACTAATTTGGTTTGATCCGGGTTGCATTACATTATTACAGTAAAGAACGACACCTAGCCCTTATTAACTAAGACATAAATAGGGATTATGTAATTTCCATCAGTATCATGGCTGTAGAGAAGGCTGAAACCTAGTCTGTGTCCCAGCGGTAGCTAGCAACCTAGTAAGATACATTGAACTTAGTTAGCTACTTGATGTGTTAAGATTCGTCTCTTACTATTTCAAAGAAGAAAAAGCCGTAGGCGTTTTCCTGTTTCTAATATGGTTTATTTTGTTAATTATAGCAAATCCTATGTAGGGGTATCGGACAAGGCGGTTCTAAAATTATAATAAAGAACGACCTCTTGCCTTTACTAAATATTATAGGCAGCTTAATTATATTCTAGGTTAGTAAATTTTTACAGTAAAGAACGAACTTCAGCCCATAGTAACTAAAGTAAGATTATAAATTTAAGACTAAAACAAGTACTTTGTTTGCTTTGGTATGAAATACTGGCAGTGTTGGGATTTGAACCCACACTTCGAAAGATACGGGTGGCTAAAACCAACGCCTTAGACCTCTCGGCCAAGCTGCCTCGGATAACTATGTGTATATCACGTATAGTGACAAAAATAATTACCCAGTATCAAATCATACAGTTCGTAGCAATACGGGTTTATATTAAAAGGCGATCATTAGGAGAACAAACAATTGGATACATTGGACTTAGTTCACTGCCTGATTTTTTGAAAATTGTCTCTTACTACTCCAAAGAAGAAAAAGCCGTAGGCTTTTTCCTGTTTGTAATCAGGCCTTACATAATCTGGGTTGTCAAACAGTTCGTGTTATAATAAAGAGCGATAACTAGCCTATGGTTATGTAAAGGAATATAAATGGGGACAGAAGTGTTATGTATGAAAAGATATTTGTATATTATAATAAAGAATTATAGTAAATTTATATTCAAGAACGTCATTATATGCATGATGATGCAACACACATCATCCGGATTGCAGCGGTAGCTAGCAACCTGCAAAAACATTTATGGTATCTAAGCGATAGTTTTTATCTTATAATTTAAACTGAAAAATACCTGAAAATTTAAAAATTAGTTTTAGTTTTTGTTAGGTTTTTGATTAGATTAAAAGACGATCATTGGAATAACAAACAATTGCCTACATTGGAATTAAATAGCTACTTGATTGTTTGATGTTTGTCTCTTACTATATCAAAGAAGAAAAAGCCGTAGGCTTTTTCCTGTTTGTAATCAGTTTATTATCCGGGTTGCAGCGGTGGCTAGCAACTTACATAAAGGACCGAAATAGTTCATCATAAATTACAATAAAGAACGACACCTTGCCCATGTTAACTACAACATAAATAGGGATCATATAATTTCCATCAGTATCATGGCTGTAGAGATGGCTGAAACCTAGTTACAATATACAATAAAGAATCGAGTTTTCTTTCTACGGAAATATAGCACAAAAGATACTTACTTTAGAAGATGAGCCAAAAGAAGTTTGATTCCAGGAGACATTTACAACTCTGAAGTGAGAGATGAAATAAAACATTTGATTAAATCGAACAAAAAACAAAACTAACTTTTAAATTTTCAGGTATTTTTCTAGATTAAATTTAAAATTTAATATTGTTGCTCAGACACCATAAATTTTTTTTCAATTTACATAACAACCTTAGCGATTCTTAACTGAAAACTAAAATAAAATAACAAATTGATTTTTTTTGTCTACGGAAATACGCACTTTAGAAGTTAAGCCAAATAAAGTTCGGTTCCAGGATACAGTTATAATTTTGAAGTGAGAGATGAAGTAATACTTTCGTTGATTAAATCGAACAAAAAAAAATTAATTATCAGGTATTTTGGAAGTTTTAATTAGAAACTTAATATTATTGCTCAAAACTTTAAAAGTTGAGCCAAAAAAGTTTGGTTCGAGGAAACAATTAAAACTTTGAAGTGAGAGATGAAATAAAAATTTCGTTGATTAAATCGAACACAAAACTAATAAAAAACTAAAAATTGAATTTCTTTTCTACGGAAATATAGAGCAAGAGATACACACTTTAGAAGTTGAGCAAAAAAATTTGGTTCCAGGAGACAATTTAAACTTTGAAGTGCGAGATGAAATAAAACTTTCGTTGATTAAATCGAATAAAAAACTAAACTAAATTTAAAGTTTTCAGGTATTTTTGTAGTTTGAATTAAAAAATTAATATTATTGCTGAGATATCATAAATATTTTTGCAGTTTGCATAATGACATTAGCGATTCTGTACTGATGTAATTACAGCTAACATTATAATATCGCATTTATTTTTATTGCTTGTATCATATGGTTACAGCCTCAGATTATGACGTCAGTTATAAATCTTGTACATGATCTTAATTGGAATAGTAAGAGACGACCTGGCTACAACCTACGATTATGACATCTTTGATCAATGTTTATCATGATGAAATCAGCATAAAAATACTATTCTTTTGATGTTTCTATTGGTATCAAAATTGCGTTTTTAGAGTTTCGGTTACTATTGAGACGAGACGCTCTTACTATACAGTTCGTTACCACGAACTGGTTGATTAATATAATACACAAAATATTCGTTCTTTATTATATAAAAAACTGATTTTAAAATTTTCAGGTATTTTTCTGCTTGAAATTAAAAAATCAAAATTATTGCTCAGACAACATAACGTTTTTGTAGTTTACAGTTAAATAAAATTATTTTGTTTTAAAATTTCAGGAATTATTTTAGTTCCAGGTAATAAATCATAGTTTTTGTTAAAGCCCCCAAACTATTACCGAATTTTACATAACTATGTCTACTTGCTTTTTATATTGGTAAAAATCCTATTTTAATTTTTGTACGCAGATGACATTGCTACAGGCTATGATTATGACGTCATTGATCAATCTTTTTTATGAAAATTGTAGTTTTTTGTAAAAAAATGATTTTTTCAAAATTTTTGTTTTGAATTCGGGAAGGTTTTTAACCACATCAATTTCTTTTAGAATGAGCCATTAAACAACTCACACAAAAAAAACAAAACTATTTGTTTCTGTTTTTTTTCAGATACTACATGAGATTCTCTTGACTGACATCATTTATCATGAACTTTTTCGATTCTTTGTGTAAATTCAAAAAATAATAAGATAATTATAACCGATGCGAGAGAAAAACCCCTTTACTCAGATCAAACAAAGGAAACTTTTAGAGTGCGTTATGGATAATATGTAAGTACTAATTAAAATTCCCCTCTTCTTCCAAGCCTTTTTTACACAATCCCGTTTTTCTTTCTCTGTTCTTTAAATATCCTATTTTTTGTTAAGTGAGGCGCTGCGAAGAAAACAAAAATCTTAATTAGCTATTAGTCATCATAAATCGTAGCAATCATTCCTGATCTTGAAGCTTGTTAGCTCAGTTGGATAGAGCGTCGTGCTTATAATGCGGGTGTGGAGGGTTCGATTGCCTCACGAGCCAATTTTTTTCAACCAGATTAACAAAGAAATCTAAAACCATGATATTGCTTTCTTGAGATGCTAATTGAACATCGTTCATATTAGAAAATTATCTCATTTATTGTTTGGCCTTTATACAGATACCGCTGCAACCCGGATTGGTAGTACAAACAGGAAAAAGCCTAAAGCTTTTTCTTCGTTTCGAAAGTTACCTTTGTTTTAATATTTATATCAAACGTTTCCGTTAGTATAGGCTAGAGCCCATTCTTTATTTTAATAATGGTGTACTTTTTGTTTTGATCTGACTCCTTTTTTAGGAGCTATGGGTTTTTATATTTCTTAACATTGGACGTGATCGTCTCTTACTAGGTTGCTAGCTACCGCTGCAACCTGGATCTCGTACTAGGTTGCTAGCTACCGCTGCAATACGGAAAAAATTTACATATATTTAGTTATGAGAGGCAGATTGGCCGAGTGGTCCAAGAGGCTGGTGTTAGCAATCAGTCTCTTCGGAGGCGTGGGTTCAAATCTTACCGCTGGTATACGATTATGATTTATGTACGTATCTTTGAAAGACTGCAGCATCAAAAGACATCAAAAATGCAGTTTTTAATTGAAAAATTTATTCTCTCTTAGAAATAATTTATTTTAGTTACAAAAGATTTTTAACCCAATTAATTTCCTTTAAAAAGAGCCATTGAACAACTTTCTACGATGTTCCAGTGCCAAGCTATCTTTGGAAAAGAAGAAAAAAGAAAAAAAATATCCAGTTTAGGCAGAATGTTGTAGTAGCTGCCACTTTTCTTGATTTTCAAGCCAATATATTTCCCTTTCTGTTCAAGCCAAGGGACAGAAAGTTTCCTATACGGGGGTTTCGGACAAGGCGGTTCTAATGGGGTACTTTTTGTTTTGATCTGACTCCTTTTTAGGAGCTATGGGTTTTTATATTTCTTAAAATTGGACGTGATCGTCTCTTACTAGGTTGCTAGCTACCGCTGCAACCCGGAGCTAGCTACCGCTGCAACCCGGAAAAAATTCACATATATTTAGTTATGAGAGGCAGATTGGCCGAGTGGTCCAAGGCACTGGTGTTAGCCACCAGCCTCTTCGGAGGCGTGGGTTCAAATCTTACCGAAGGTATACGATTATGATTTATGTACAAAAATCAATTATCTTTGGAATAGACTTAAGTATGAAAAGACATCAAAAATGCAGTTTCTAGCTGAAAAGTCTATTATCTCTTAGAAACAATTTATTTTTGTTACAAAACATTTTTAACCCAATTACTTTCATTTAAAATCAGCCATTGAACAACTCTCTACGATGTTCCAGTGCCAAGCTATCACTGGAAAAGAAGAAGAAAAAAATATCCCGTTTAGGCAGAATGTTGTAGTAGCTGCCACTTTTCTTGATTTTCAAGCCAAAATATTTCCCTTGCTGTTCAAGCCAAGGGACAGAAGGTTTACTATAAGGGGGTTTCGGACAAGGTGGTTCTAATGGTGTACTTTTTATTTTGATCTGACTCCTTTTTTAGGAGCTATGGGTTTTTATATTTCTTAACATTGGACGTGATCGTCTCTTACTAGTTTGCTAGCATCTGCTGCAACCCGGATACATAACAACTAACGATCCTGAACTGAGAACAAAAATAAAAAAAAATTCTTGTCGTAAGATAAACGTGTGTAAACAGTGCATTCACTTATTACGTCATATACGGATATACGAGAAAAATTTATTCTTTTGTATCTTTTCAACAAGCTGTAGACCGTTACCTTACCATTGTGATTATAAGAACTTTATATTCGTTTTTAATTATAATTACTTATAAAATTAGTAAATCGATCTTTTACATAATTATGATGAACTGTGTCGATCCTTTATGTAATCTTCTTTGAAATGTTAAGAAATATTAAAACCCATAAATCCTAAGAAAAAGATTCAGATCAAAACAAAAAGTACACAATTAGAACTGTCTTGTCCGAAACCCCTGTATAGGAAACTTTTTGTCCCTTGGCTTGAACAGCAAGGTAAATATATTGGCTTGAAAATCAAGAAAAGTGGCAGCTACTATAATATTCTACCTAAACGGCATATTTTTTTTTTCTTTTCCACAGATAGCTTGGCACTGGAACATCGTAGTGACTTGTTCAATGGATCATTTTAAAGAAAATTAATTGGGTTAAAAATCCTTTGTAACTAAAATAAATTATTTTGAAAAGAGAATAATTTTTTACATAAAGGACCGACATAGCTCATCATAATGGTGTTTTTCAATTAGGTTTATTTTATATAATTATTTGAAAAGACTATCATTAGAACACCAAACCCTTGCATATATTGGACTTAGTTAGCTGTCTTATTCTTTGATGTGCGTCTCATACTTTTCCAAATAAGAAAAAGTCGGAGGATTTTTTACATAATGGACCGATAGTTCATCATAAATGATGTTTGTGAATACGGTTTTTATAGTATCTGTGTTTTAGCGGTAGCTAACAGCCTAGTAAGAGACGATCATGTCCATTGTTAAGAAATGTATAAACCCATAACTCCTAAAAAAAAGTCAGAGCAAAAGAAGAAGTACACCATTAGACCCGCCATGCCCGAACCCCCTGTATAGGAAACTTTCTGTCCCTTGGCTAGAACAGCAAGGGAAATATATTGGCTTGAAAATCAAAAAAGTGGCAGCTACTACAGCATTCTGCCTAAACGGCAGCTTTTTTATTTCTTTTCCAAAGATAGCTTGGCACTGGAACATCGTAAAGAGTTGTTCAATGGCTCATTTAAAAGGAAATTAATGGGGTTAAAACTTTTTGTAACTAAAACAAATGATTTTTTAAATAGAATAAATTTTTCCACTAAAAACTGAATTTTTGATGTCTTTTCATACTGCAGTATTTTCAAAGATATTTGATTTTTGAAGCAATCAAACAGTTCGTGGAAAAACTATATTAAAAGACGATCATTAGAAGAAGAAGCCATTGCATACATTGGATTCTTTGAGAGTCGTCTCTTACTACTCCAAAGAAGAAAAACCTGTAGACCTTTTCCTGTTTGTAATCAGGGTTTACATAATCTTGGTTGTCAAACTGGGTTGCAGCGGTAGCTAGCAACCTAGTAAGAGAATACCACACCCCATCGTAAAAACTAAAGTAACCCATAACTCCTGAAAAAAGAAATTACAAAAGGAACTAGATGTAGCAATTTCCTTTAAAACTAGAAATTAAACAGCTCTCTATGATTTTCCAGTGCCCAGCTAGCTGAGGAGAAAAATCAAAGAGAAAGAAAAAAAGATGCCGTATGTGAAGAATATCGTTGTTATAGTCAATTTTCTTGATTTTCAAGCCTATATATTTTCCTTGTTATACAATCCAAGGAACGGTAAGGTTGCTATATAGAAGTTTTGGACAAGGCGGTTCTAATAGTGTACTTCTTGTTTTGATTTTAATCTTTTTTCAGGAGTTATGGGTTACTTTAGTTTTTACTATAGGGACGTGATCGTCTCTTACTAGGTTGCTAGCCACCGCGGCAACCCGGACCATGAACTGTTTGATTGCTTTAAAATTCAAATATCTTTGAAAAGACTGCAGTATGAAAATACATCAAAAATACAGTTTTTTCACAAAATTGATTCTACTTTAAAAACTATTTTATTTTTAATTACAAAAGGCGCTAGATGTAGCAGATGCTAACTACCGCTGCAACCCGGACTAGTATACACAAGAGGTCGTTCTTTATTATACGACGTGATCGTCTCTTACTAGGTTGCTAGCTACCGCTGCAACCCGGATCTATAATCTTCATAATTAAGATAACACTTCTTGCTGTTTTGTTTGGCTCTCTCAATTTTTGCATCTCAATACGCCTGGTCGGTTGAATACCTTTCCTTTTTTTCCAAGATGCTATCTCTGTTTTTTGTATAGTACTGTTGTTTTAAATTACGTATAACTCGCTTAGAAGGCATCTTATTACAAAACAAGAAATAATATTCTTATCTAATTAACACTTTCTAAAGACTCGTATCAAGTAACCATAACCTAACAAAAAATAAAACTCGTTTTTAAATTTTCAGGTATTTTGTTAGTTTGAATGAAAAGATTAAAATTTTTGCTCAGATATCATGGTTTTTTATATTTCTTAGCATTGGACTGATCGTCTCTTACTAGGATGCTAGCTACTGCTGCAACCAAGATTCACATATATAGTTATGAGAGGCAGCGTGGCCGAGTGGTCCAAGGGGCTGATGTTAGCCACCAGTCTCTTCGGAGGCGTGAGTTCAAATCTTACCGCTGGTATACGATTATAATTTATGTACAAAAATCAAATATCTTTGAAAAGACTGCAATATGAAAAGACATCAAAAATTCAGTTTTGAGTGGAAAAATTTATTCTCTTTTAGAAATAATTTATTTTAGTTACAAAAGATTTTTAACCCAATTAATTTCCTTTAAAATGAGACATTAAACAACTCCAACAACTTAACAACTTACGATGTTCCAGTGCCAAGCTATCTGTGGAAAAGAAAAAAAAGGAAAAAAAGAAAAAAAATTATCCCGTTTAGGCAGAATGTTGTAGTAGCTGCCACTTTTCTTGATTTTCAAGCCAATATATTTCCCTTGCTGTTCAAGCCAAGGGACAGAAAGTGTCCTATATAGGGGTTTCGGAAAAGGTGGTTCTACTGGTGTACTTTTTCTTTTGATCGACTCTTTTTTTAGGAGCTATGGGTTTTTATATTTCTTAACACTGGACATGATCTTCTCTTACTGGGTTGCTAGCTACCACTGCAACCAGTATCTATTAAAAAAAAGTTATCTTTAATTACAAAAGGAGCTGGATGTAGCCATTTCCTTTAAAATGAGCAATTATAAATCTCTCTATGATTTTTCGGTGCCCAGCTAGCGGAGGAGAAAAAAATGAAAGAAAAAAAGATGCCGTAAGTGGAGAATATTGTGGTTAAAGTCAATTTTCTTGATTTTCAGGCCAACATATTTTCCTTGTTATTCAAGCCAAGGGACCTTAAGTTAGATACAAAGAGGTTTTGGACAAGGTGATTTTAATAGTGTGCTTATTGTTTTGATCTGAATATTTTCAGGAGTTTTGTATTACTTTAGTTTCTACTGTGGGGCGTGATCGTCTCTTACTAGGTTGCTAGCTACCGCTGCAAACCGGATAATTGAAATTATCATGTATATGACGATTCCTTTTATTACATCAGTTATGCGTTCCCAAGGCCAGAACAAAATTTGCACTTTACTGAAAAAATACAAATGAATGTGCATTGTCAGTTTAATATACATATTCTGATATTTAGTAATCAAAATGTTAATATTATTTGATATTAAGTCTGCCTTGTTGCCATCTTTTTGGACTTCTGACTATAATTTTTAATTTTGTCCTTATACGTTCTTTGCAGCTTTTGTAAACTGCAAAAATATCCATGTTATCCGAACAATAGTTTAAATATTTCAATTCAAGCTAGAAAAATACCTTAAAATGTTAAAATTAGTTTCATTTTTGGTTAGGTTCTAACTACCCGATGTGGGATTTAATATGTGTTTTCAGACCAAAAAATTCAATTTTTTAATATATTTTATTTTTAAGTTTAGAATCACTAAAGTTATTATGTAAAATTCAAAAATATTTATGATATCTGAGCATACATTTTAATCTTTTGATTCAAACTAACAAAATACCTGAAAATTTAAAAATTAGTTTTATTTTTTGTTAGGTTATGGTTACTTGATACGAGTCTTAAGAAAGTGTTAATTAGATAAGAATATTATTTCTTGTTTTCGTAATAAGATGCCTTCTAAGCGAGTTATACGTATTTTAAAAAAACAGTACTATACAAAAACCAGAGATAGCATCTTGGAAAAAAAGCAAAGGTATTCAACCGACCAGGCGTATCGAGAAGCAAAAATCGAGAGAGCCAAAAAAAACAGCAAGGAGTGTTATCTTAATTATGAAGATTATAGATCCGGGTTGCAGCGGTAGCTAGCAACCTAGTAAGAGACGATCACGTCCTATAATAAAGAACGACCTCTTGTGTATACTAGTCCGGGTTGCAGCGGTAGTTAGCATCTGCTACATCTAGCGCCTTTTGTAATTAAAAATAAAATAGTTTTTAAAGTAGAATCAATTTTGTCAAAAAACAGTATTTTTGATGTATTTTCATACTGCAGTCTTTTCAAAGATATTTGAATTTTAAAGCAATCAAACAGTTCATGGTCCGGGTTGACGCGGTGGCTAGCAACCTAGTAAGAGACGATCACGCCCCATAGTAAAAACTAAAGTAACCCATAACTCCTGAAAAAAGATTAAAATCAAAACAAGAAGTACACTATTAGAACCGCCTTGTCCAAAACCTCTATATAACAAACTTACCGTTCCTTAGATTGTATAACAAGGAAAATATATTGGCTTGAAAATCAAGAAAATTGACTATAACCACGATATTCTTCACATACGGCATCTTTTTTTCTTTCTGTTTGATTTTTCTCCTCAGCTAGCTGGGCATTGGAAAATCATAGAGAGCTGTATAATTGCTCGTTTTAAAGGGAATTGCTACATCTAGTTCCTTTTGTAATTTCTTTTTTCAGGAGTTATGGGTTACTTTAGTTTTTACCATGGGGTGTGGTATTCTCTTACTAGGTTGCTAGCTACCGCTGCAACCCAGTTTGACAACCAAGATTATGTAAACCCTGATTACAAACAGGAAAAGTTTACGGGTTTTTCTTCTTTGGAGTAGTAAGAGACGACTCTCAAAGAATCCAATGTATGCAATGGCTTCTTCTTCTAATGATCGTCTTTTAATATAGCTTTTCCACGAACTGTTTGATTGCTTCAAAAATCAAATATCTTTGAAAATACTGCAGTATGAAAAGACATCAAAAATGCAGTTTTTAGTGGAAAAATTTATTCTATTTAAAAAATCATTTGTTTTAGTTACAAAAAGTTTTTAACCCCATTAATTTCCTTTTAAATGAGCCATTGAACAACTCTTTACGATGTTCCAGTGCCAAGCTATATTTTGAAAAGAAATAAAAAAGCTGCTGTTTAGGCAGAATGCTGTAGTAGCTGCCACTTTTTTTAATTTTCAAGCCAATATATCTCCCTTGCTGTTCAAACCAAGGGACAGAAAGTTTCCTATACAGGGGTTTCGGGCATGGCGGGTCTAATGGTGTACTTCTTCTTTTGCTCTGACTCTTTTTTAGGAGTTATGGGTTTATACATTTCTTAACAATGGACATGATCATCTCTTACTAGGCTGTTAGCTACCGCTAAAAGACGGATACTATAAAAACCGCATTCATAAACATCATTTATGATGAACTATCGGTCCATTATGTAAAAAATCCTCCGACTTTTTCTTATTTGGAAAAGTATGAGACGCACCTCAAAGAATCAGGCAGCTAACTAAGTCCAATTATAATTATATAAAATAAACCTAATTGACAAACACCTTTATGATGAGCTTTGTCGGTCCTTTATGTAAAAAGTTATTCTCTTTTCAAAATAATTTATTTTAGTTACAAAGGATTTTTAACCCAATTAATTTTCTTTAAAATGATCCATTGAACAACTCACTACGATGTTCCAGTGCCAAGCTATCTGTGGAAAAGAAAAAAAAATATGCCGTTTAGGTAGAATGTTTTAGTAGCTGCCACTTTTCTTGATTTTCAAGCCAATATATTTACCTTGCTGTTCAAGCCAAGGGACAAAAAGTTTCCTGTACAGGGGTTTCGGACAAGACAGTTCTAATTGTGTACTTTTTGTTTTGATCTGAATCTTTTTCTTAGGATTTATGGGTTTTAATATTTCTTAACATTGGACGTGATCGTCTCTTACTTGGTTGCTAGCTACCGCTGCAACCCGGATAACTTATACTACCATTTAGGCTGAAACCCTTATATAGGAAACTTTCTGTATCTTGGCTTGAACAGCCAGGGAAATATATTGGCTTGAAAATCAAGAAAAGTGGCAGCTACTACAATATTCTGCCTAAACGGGATATTTTTTTTCTTTTTTTTCTTTTCCACAGATAGCTTGGCACTGGAACATCGTAAAGAGTTGTTTAATGGCTCATTTTAAAGGAAATTAATTGGGTCAAAAATCTTTTGTAACTAATTTAAATTATTCTAAAAGAGAATAAATTTTTCCACTAAAAACTGAATTTTTGATGTCTTTTCATACTGCAGTCATTTCAAAGATATTTGATTTTTGTACATAAATCATAATCGTATTCCAGCGGTAATATTTAAACCCACGCATCCGAAGAGACTGGTGGCTAACATCAGCCCCTTGGACCACTCGGCCAAGCTGCCTCTCATAACTATATATGTGAATCTTGGTTGCAGCAGTAGCTAGCAACCTAGTAAGAGACGATCAGTCCAATGCAAAGAAATATAAAAACCAAGAAGTCCTAAAAATAGAGTCAGATCAAAACAAAAGTACATCATTAGAACCACCTTGTCTGAAACCCAACTAGATAAATAATGGATGTCGTCATAGTTTTATTAGAGCTATGACGTGAATAGAAAAAAACGACATTATTTTATTATTTCTGAGGACGTCATGAAATAATATCATTACGCCATGACGTCATAATTACTATATAAAAAGCGATAAAGATGTAAATGGTCTCATTCATGATTACATAATGGTTAAATCAAAGTAAGCTACACGCAAGTTAAAAAACAGTACTATACAAAAAACAGAGATAGCATCTTGAAAAGAGAAAAGAAAAGGTATTCAACCGAACAGGCGTATCGAGAAGTAAAAATTGAGAGAGCCAAACAAAATATCAAGGAGCGTTATCACAATGATGAAGTTTACAGAGAGGCAAAAATTCAGCAAGCTATAGAAAAGAGCAAGGGACGGTATGATAATGATAAAGATTACAGAGAAGCAACAATTGAGCAGGCTAGACAAAAGATCAAATAGCGTTATCACGATGATGAAGATTACCGAAAAATATATAAGAAAAAAGTTGCTACCAGAATAATGGGTAGATACTGGGGTGACAAATTCAATTAAAAGACGATCATTGGAATAAAAAATTATTGCATATATTGGACTTAGTTAGCTATTTGATTGTTTAAGGTTCGCCTTTTCACTATTTCAACGAAGAAAAAGCCGTTGGCTTTTTCCTCTTTGTAATATTTACCTGTTTGTTATCCGGGTTTACAGTAAAAGACGATCGTTCGAGTAACAAACCATTGCTTACATTGGACTTAGTTAGCTACTTGGTTGTTGAAGGTTCGTCTCTTAGTCTTTCAAAGAAGATTACATAAAGGATCGACACAGTTCATCATAATTATGTAAAAGATCGATTTACTAATTTTATACGTAATTATAATTAAAAACGAATATAAAGTTCTTATAATCACAATGATAAGGTAACGTTCTACAGCTTGTTGAAAAGATACAAAGGACTTAATTTTTTTCGTATATCCGTATATGACGAAATAAGTGAATGCAATGTTTACACACGTTTATCTTTCGACAAGAATTTTTTTTTTATTTTTGTTCTCAGTTCAGGATTGTTAGTTATTATGTATTATAATAAAGAATGGGCTCTAGCCTATACTAACGGAAACGTTTGATATAAATATTAAAACAAAGGTAACTTTTGAAACGAAGAAAAAGCTTTAGGCTTTTTCCTGTTTGTACTACCAATCCGGGTTGCAGCGGTATCTGTATAAAGGCCAAACAATAAATGAGATAATTTTCTAATATAAACGATGTTCAATTAGCATCTCAAGAAAGCAATATCACGGTTTTAAATTTCTTTGTTAATCTGGTTGAAAAAAATTGGCTCGTGAGGCAATCGAACCCTCGACACCCGCGTTATAAGCACCGCGCTCTATCCAACTGAGCTAACAAGCTTCAATATTGGGAATGATTGCTACGATTTATGATGACTAATAGCTAATTAAGATTTTTGTTTTCTTCGCAGCGCCTCACTTAACAAAAAATAGGATATTTAAAGAACAGAGAAAGAGAAACGGGATTGTGTAAAAAAGGCTTGGAAGAAGAGGGGAATTTTAATTAGTACTTACATATTATCCATAACGCACTCTAAAAGTTTCCTTTGTTTGATCTGAGTAAAGGGGTTTTTCTCTCGCATCGGTTATAATTATCTTATTATTTTTTGAATTTACACAAAGAATCGAAAAAGTTCATGATAAATGATGTCAGTCAAGAGAATCTCATGTAGTATCTGAAAAAAAACAGAAACAAATAGTTTTGTTTTTTTGTTAAGTTTAAATTACTCAATGCTTGGCTATTTTTGTTATGACAAATAAGAAAAAGCCATAGGCTTTATCCTGGTTGTGATTAGGGTTGCAGCGGTAGCTAGCAACCTAGTAAGGTTGCAATGCGTTTGCAACCTGCAACCACGATATTCTACATATATTATTTTTTCTTGTTTTATCATCAGATGGCTTGGCCCTGGAACGTCGTAGTGAGTTGTTTAATGGCTCATTCTAAAAGAAATTGATGTGGTTAAAAACCTTCTCTAATTCAAAACAAAAATTAAAAAAAAATCAATTTTTTACAAAAAACAACAATTTTCATATAAAAGATTGATCAATGACGTCATAATCATAGCCTGTAGCCATATCATCTGCGTACAAAAATTAAAATAGGATTTTTACCAATATAAAAAGCAAGTAGACATAGTTATGTAAAATTCGGTAATAGTTTGGGGGTTTTAAAAAAAACTATGATTTATCAACTGGAACTAAAATAATTCCTGAAATTTTAAAACAAAATAATTTTATTTAACTGTAAACTACAAAAACATTATGTTGTCTGAGCAATAATTTTGATTTTTTAATTTCAACCAGAAAAATACCTGAAAATTTTAAAATCAGTTTTTTATATAATGAAGAACGAACATTTTGTGTATTATATTACTCAAACAGTTTGTGGTAACGAACCGTATAGTAAGAGCGTCTCGTCTCAATAGTAACCGAAACTCTAAAAACGCAATTTTGATACAAATAGAAACATCAAAAGAGTAGTATTTTTATGCTGATTTTATCATGATAAACATTGATCAAAGATGTCATAATCGTAGGTTGTAGCCAGGTCGTCTCTTACTATTCCAATTAAGATCATGTACAAGATTTATAACTGACGTCATAATCTGAGGCTGTAACCATATGATACAAGCAATAAAAATAAATGCGATATTATAATGTTAGCTGTAATTACATCAGTACAGAATCGCTAATGTCATTATGCAAACTGCAAAAATATTTATGATATCTCAGCAATAATATTAATTTTTTAACTCAAACTACAAAAATACCTGAAAACTTTAAATTTAGTTTAGTTTTTTGTTTGATTTAATCAACGAAAGTTTTATTTCATCTCGCACTTCAAAGTTTAAATTGTCTCCTGGAACCAAATTTTTTTGCTCAACTTCTAAAGTGTGTATCTCTTGCTCTATATTTACGTAGAAAAGAAATTCAACTTTTTAGTTTTTTATTAGTTTTGTGTTCGATTTAATCAACGAAAGTTTTATTTCATCTCTCACTTCAAAGTTTTAATTGTTTCCTCGAACCAAACTTTTTTGGCTCAACTTTTAAAGTTTTGAGCAATAATATTAAGTTTCTAATTAAAACTAGAAAAATAGCTGATAATTAATTTTTTTTTGTTCGATTTAATCAACGAAAGTTTTACTTCATACCTCACTTCAAAATTATAATTGTATCCTGGAACCGAAGTTTATTTGGCTTAACTTCTAATGTGAGTATTTCCGTAGACAAAAAAATTCAATTTGTTATTTTATTTTAGTTTTCAGTTCAGAATCGCTAAGGTTGTTATGTAAATTGAAAAAAAAATTATGGTGTCTGAGCAACAATATTAAATTTTTAATTTAATCTAGAAAAATACCTTAAAATTTAAAAGTTAGTTTTGTTTTTTGTTCGATTTAATCAAAAGTTTTATTTCATCTCTCACTTCAGAGTTGTAAATGTCTCCTGGAATCAAACTTCTTTTGGCTCAACTTCTAAAGTAAGTATCTTTTGTGCTAAATTTCCGTAGAAAGGAAACTCGATTCCTTATTGTATTTTAGTTTTTAGTTCAGAATCACGAAGGTTATTATGTAAACTTTAAAATATTTATGGTGTCTTAGCAATAATATTAAATTTTTAATTCCAACTAGAAAAATACATGAAAATTTTCAAATTAGTTTTGACTTCATTATGTAAATTGCAAAAATATTTACGGTAGCCGAGCAATAATTTTTATTTTTTATTTCAAAATAGAAAAATATCTGAAAATTTAAAAATTAGTTTTGTTTTTTATTATAACTTAGTAAGAGACGAACACATGACATAGTAAAAAAACAATAGCCAATAAAACCAGATAATAGCATAACTTTTTATAATCCTATAGAAAAACCAAAAACTCTAAGATCATTTAGTTTTCAGTTCAGAATCTCTAAATTTTTTATATAAATTGCAAAAATATTTATGGTGTCTAAGTAGCAACTTAATTTTTTGAATTGATCGTAGAAAAATTACCAACAATTTTTAAACAAGTTTGAATATATTACTGTTTTAAGTGACTTGCTACGTCATTCTTTTAGTTAAATTAGTAATATACTTGAACAATGATATATAAAATAAATATTCTTTAAGGAAAACTTGATATTAGGAAGCAGCCAACATTTGTTAAAGTGAAAGCCGGAAAACTGAAATATACAACTGAATCAGGCACCGATCCTGAAAAACTAAAATACAGCACGGAACTGAGAATTGAATTAACATCTGAAGACATCAAAATTGAGTTCCACTTAAGAGAACCGAGCATTTTCACTCGCTGGGGAGGTGGAAAATTGGGGAATAGCAGAAAACTTAGCTTAAGAGAGCTATATTTGTCCGATGTTATTAACAACAAGAATTTGTCATATCTATGTGCTTTTGTAATGAACAAAAAATATTCAACATAAAATTAATATTTTTAAAAAGAACTTTTACCATTATAAAAAGCTTGTAGACAGATGTATGTAAAATGCAGTAATTTTTTACGTTCTTTTGCAAAAAAACAAAATCTTATTTGTCAACTGAAACTAGAATAATTCCTGAAAATTTTAAATAAAATAATTTTATTTAACTGCAAACTTCTAAACTATTTATGATGCCTGAGCAATAATATTTATTTTTTAATTCAACCCGGAGAAATACCTGAAAATTTTAAAATTGGTTTGATTTTCCTTTTGCTGCAAGTAACTCTACTCTATGGAGTGAAAATAAATTATTCAATCGAAAATATATTGAAAATATATTATGGTCTCAAGAGTTCTTAGAAACGCTATGAATCTTATAAGTAATTCATTAATTTCAATAATGAAAGGCATTTGGAATATTAAATCAGAGATGTTGTTGCATTGCTCCGTGATTGAGAATCAAATAGGCTTGACTAGATATCTCTTTAAGAATATAACAAACTCGAATGAAAAATATATTTCAAAGGATTTCACTATAGATGTATTAGATTCAGAAAATAGTACAGCCTTATGTAACTCTGTGTTTGAGGATAATGTAGGTATGACTAGATATCTGTTAGAGAATGGAGCCAACCCAAATTCAGAGAGGTACTTACATTATGCTTCTAGGAAAGGCAATTTGGAAATTTGTCAACTACTAGTTTCAAAGGGCGCCACTATAGATGCCTCTGATTTTTTGGGGAGAACAGCCCTGAGTTTCACTGTGAGAAGAAATCAAATAGGATTGACTAGTTATCTGTTAGAGCATGGAGCTAACCCAAATGCAGTAGGTGATGGCAGTAGGGTGGGTAATGGCGGCAGGGTGGGTGACAGAGTCTTACATGTTGCTGCTAAGAAAGGCTATTTCGAAATTTGTCAACTACTACTTTCAAAGGGTGCCACTATAGATTCCTTAGATTATTCGGGGAGATCAGCCTTAAGCTACGCTGTGATTGGGAATCAAACAAGTTTGACTAGGTATCTATTAGAGAATGGAGCAAACCCAATGGCGAATATTGGTGAATATTTTGACCTATTTAGCCAATATGGTGAACATATAACTGTATATAACTGTATCGAATATAACTGTGTTCAATCTGGTAAATATTGCATTCAATCTGGTAAATATTGTGAATTCGAAACAGTCTTACACTTTGCTGCTAGGAAAGGCAATATCGACATTTGTCAACTACTAATTTCAACCGGAGCTGATATAAATTATTTGAATTTAAATAACGAGACAGCCCTGATGATAGTTCTAAAAGAAATCATATTATCTAGAAATGAACTGAATTCCTACTTCAATCTTTTGTGTCTCCCTCGAAAGTTAGCACAAGAACAATTTAATATCAATCAATGCCTAGCAGAATACTTTTTGAAAAATAAAGCAGTATATAATTCAAAATTAACTATATTTGTCAAAAATAAATATAGAGAAATATTAAAGGAAATGGTGGCCTCAGAAAAATATTGTCAGAAATTAGCACATAAACAATTTAATATAAATCAATGGTTTCCGACATTATGTAAACTTACCTCTGAGGAGTCTGACTGGTCACTTAAGTCAATTTGCCGGGATAGAATTTGGAAAAATATAGATAATACGAAATTAAATGACATCATTAATATGTTAGATTTACCAGAATGTTTGAAAAAATACTTGATTTACGCAGAGGAATTATGATATTTTTCCCAAGTCCAAAGATCTTTTTACGTATTAATTTAAAAGAACTTTTTCAACAAAACTGTAATTCAAATAAAACTAAAGAGCTCCATTAAGTCAAAAAAGAGCAGAAATAAAGTCAAATAATCTTCCAAGCGTAAAACTATCACAAATAACTATCAGTAAATAAATAAATCTCTAAGCGTACATAAATTACAATAAATAGTCGAGTGGTCATTTTTGCCATCCAAATTTATAGTAGAGTTCATGATAAATAAGGAATCTGCAAAACAAAATTGGTATCTGCTGAAACCCAGGAGCGAACCAAAGACCTTTGGTATTCAGTCTAACGCTTTCCAAACTGAGCTGTTTCGTTCGATCTTAATATTTAATTTCAATGACACATTATATTTATTAACAGTTTATCATTGAATTTGAACATATCTGTTTACTAAATCCATAAAACCTGATTACAAACAGGAAAAAAACTACGGCTATTTCTTCTATGGAATAGCAAGAGACGATCCTTAAAGGAATCAGGCGTTAGCTAAGTCCCATATATACAATAGTTCTTCTAGTGATTTTCTTTTAATATGACAATGTATAATAATGATCCCTTATATGACATACCTTTGAGAAGCAACTTTCAAAAGCTATTTGTTTCAAGTTTTCTTGTCAATAAAATACAGCTAAAGCTACAACCATGATACTGTAACCACTCCACATACACACCTTTCAGTTAGTATAGGTTAGAGTTCGTTCTTTATTGTAAACTTTACATTAATAAACTGAACCATTAACCATTAATAATAACCTGATTACAAACAGGAAAAAGCGTACGGCTTTTTCTTCTTTGAAATAATAAGAGACGAACCTAAAGCAATCAAGTAGCTAACTAAGTACAATGTATGCAATTATTTGTTATTCCAATCATCGTCTTTTAATGTAAATAAGTACAAATAGTTTTTAACGCCATTAATTTCCTTTAAAATGAGCCATTGAACAACTCTCTACGATGTTCCAGTGCCAAGCTATCTGTGTAAAAGAAGAAGAAAGAAAAAAATATCCCCTTTGTGGAGAATAACGTTGTTAAAGTCAATTTTCTTGATTTTCAAGCCAATATATTTTCTTTGTTATTCAAGCCAAAGGGCGGTAAGTTTCGCTTATAGGAATTTCGGACAAGGCGATTCTGCGGTTGTGACGTTGTGTACGTTGCGGTTGTGACGCAACGTACTCACTTTTGATTCCTAAATCAAAATTCTTGTTATTTATGCACGGCTTTTGTCTTTTTTGTAAACCGCTAGTTTCTTAGAATCCTACAAACATTCAGGATCAATTCTTAGAATCCTACCAGTTGGTTCATTTGTACTAGTTTTATCGACATATAGAAGAAAGGCTATGAAGTAATATTTTTTTAGTTTTAAGTAACAACCTCGCTCTTTACTTCCCTCATAAAAACTTTGTTTTTTAAATCAACAATATATAGACTGAGGTGACAGTCCAGGTGATTTTCCAAAGATTTAGATGTAAATTTAAAGGCAAAAAGAAAAATATATGCAAGAAAACGGTTTGTAAGGAATACATCCCATTATTGTAAGCGCTTTTTGGATTATAAAGGGATGAAATTTTATGAAATATCAAAAACAATTCCAGAGACTTTTTTGGGTTTTTACTGGTAAGTCGGTGGAGAGGAAAAGATACTTCAACTAAATTAAGGCTGTATAGAGAGAATCAATCAATCAATCATTTTATTATTAACATATACATGTATATAATTGACATAGGCCCGTGAGGAGACAAGCTCGAAAAACAAGGCTTAGACAAAGATGCAATAACAAATTACATTACAATACAATTACAATACAATTAAGACGACAGAGATACAATAATGCAACAATAATATGAAAGTAGCAACTAGCCTAGGATCCAAATATAAAAAAAAATATTTTGAAATATAATTTTATACTAAAAGATAGCCGAGAGGCCCACATTAACCCAGAACAACAAACCTAACAAATAACTTAGTCATATTAAAAAGACGCTTAATTAAACGTAATCCTGTACCAAATGAAATTTAAGATTCCGTTTTATTAAATGGATAGAAGAAAATTTATCAATAAATCCCTGTGAGCATCCCAGCACTGGGCTATTGACACGAATGGAGCGAATTTATATCTCTGAGTACTATACTTGTCAATGTTGATACTCTTTTTTTGTCGCTTGTTATAATGATGTAAATCTTGTGATTGGGAGTACAAACCTTGATTGAGGTAATACGGCGGTAATTTCATAATTTCATAATTAAATTTGAAAATAATTGCTCCAAAAGTAAATTTGTGAGAAACTGGAAGTATATCTAGATAAGTATATAAAGACTCTGTAGAAGACTTATTTGGAAGTGCAGTAAGTGATGAAGTAAAAAGTAGAGAACAATAATTAATATTAGACTGAATCAGAGCAAAATAAACGCTTCCTAAAGCAGAGTACTGCTTCAACCTTCGCATTTAACCAACATACCTTGAAATCTTTAAGCGTATATTTTGAATGTGTGTTTTAAAAGATAAGCTGTCATCAATCATAGGTCCAAGGTACTTTATCACTTTCACCCAAGATATTGATAATGGATACTTTGAAGAAATAACTCAGGTAATACGAGGGTATATATTTGACTTCCTGTCCTAAATTATGAAATTAGTTTTTGATAAATTCAAAGCAATAAAATTTAAAGAACACTAATCAAGAGCATTAACTGATGTGTCAAAAGTAAGGTTGTGTCAAAAATACATTTTAACTGATGTGTCAAAAGTAAGGTTGCAAGTCGACGATTTTGTTTTGGCCTTATTATAATTGGTATTGTGAAATAATAATATGCATATGGTTCTTAAATCATACTTCTTTATGGTCCCATATGGTCTAGTGGCTAGGATAGTTAACTTTCACTTAACAGGCCCGTTTTCGATTCCCGGTGTGGGAAAATTTTTAACTCTATAATCTTCGAACATTCGAACCTTTTATAATTAGAATGATGTATAATATAAATACTGTAATCTTAACTATAGTGAAGTTGCCTATGCAAGTTAGTATAGGGAAGAGTTCGATCTTTATTATAAAAACTCAAACAATCAAGTAGCTAACTAAGTCCAATGTATGGAATGGTTTGTTATTTCAGTGATCGTCTTTTAATGTAATTAAAAGCACTATCTTTTCAATTTAAAATTTAAAAAAGAAACTTGTTTATTTACATTCTAGCTAAAATAATGAAGATAATATGAATGAACCACAGTGTACAGTTTCTTTGGACTTGAGTTCGTTTTTTAACTATAAATACAAACAGGAAAAAGCCTACGGCTTTTTCTTCTTTTAAATAGTAAGAGACGAAACTCAAACAATCAAGTAGCTAACTAAGTCCAATGTATGGAATGGTTTGTTATTTCAGTGATCGTCTTTTAATGTAAAGAAAATTATAAAAATACTGTAATCTTAACTATAGTAAAGTTGCGTATGCAAGTTAGTATAGGGAAGAGTTTGATCTTTATTATACTGGAAACAAAGAAAAGAGAATCTTATATAGTAATTATGACGTCACTGCATCAAAAATACAGTTTTTATTGGAAAAATTTATTCTCTTTTAGAAATAATTTATTTTAGTTACTTTAGATTTTTAACCCAATTAATTTCCTTTAAAATGAGCTATTGAACAACCCTCTACGATGTTCCAGTGCCAAGCTATCTCTGGATACAGAAAAAAAGAAAAAAATATCCCTTTTGGAGAGAATAACGTGGTTAAAGTCAATTTTCTTGATTTTCAAGCCAATATATTTCCCTTGCTGTTCAAGCAAGGGACAGAAAGTTTCCTATACAGGGGTTTCGGACAAGGCGGTTCTAATGGTGTACTTTTTGTTTTGATCGGACTCCTTTTTTAGGAGCTATGGGTTTTTATATTTCTTAACATTGGACATGATCGTCTCTTACTAGGTTGCTAGCTACCGCTGCAACCCGGATGATGTACTTTTGTTTTGATCTGACTCTATTTTTAAGAGTTTTGGGTTTTTATATTTCTTAGCATTGGACTGATCTCTTACTAGGCTGCTAGCTAGTGCTGCAGCCCATATTCATATATATATTATTTATGAGAGGCAGCCTGGCCGAGTGGTCCAAGGCCCTGGTATTAGCCACCAGTCTCTTCGGAGGCGTGGGTTCAAATCTTACCGCTGGTATACGATTATGTTTGAAAGACTGCAGTGTGAAAAGACATCAAAAATGCAGTTTTTGGTGGAAAAATTTATTCTCTTTTAGAAATAATTTATTTTATTTACTATAGATTTTTAATTTCCTTTAAAATGAGCTATTGAACAGCCCTCTACGATGTTCCAGTGCCAAGCTATCTCTGGATACAAAAAAAAAGAAAAAAGAAAAAAATATCCCGTTTGTGGAGAATAACGTGGTTAAAGTCAATTTTCTTGATTTTCAAGCCAATATATTTACCCTGCTGTTCAAGCCAAGGGACAGAAAGTTTACTATATAGGGGTTTCGGACAAGGTGGTTCTAATGGTGTACTTTTTGTTTTGATCGGACTCCTTTTTTAGGACCTATGGGTTTTTATATTTCTTAACATTGGACGTGATCGTCTCTTACTAGGTTGCTAGCTACCGCTGCAACCCGGAAAAAATCACATATATTTAGTTATGAGAGGCAGATTGGCCGAGTGGTCCAAGGTGCTGGTGTTAGCCACCAGTCTCTTCGGAGGCGTCGGTTGAAATCTTACCGCTGGTATACGATTATGATTTATGTACAAAAATCAAATATCTTTGAAAGAATGCAGTATGAAAAGACGTCAAAAATGCAGTTTTTAATTGAAAAATTTATTCTCTCTTAGAAATAATTTATTTTAGTTACAAAAGATTTCTAACCCAATTATTTTCCTTTAAAATGAGCCATTGAACAACTTTCTACTATGTTCCAGTGCCAAGCTATCTCTGGAAAACAAGAAAAAAGAAAAAAAATATCCCGTTTAGGCAGAATGTTGTAGTAGCTGCCACTTTTCTTGATTTTCAAGCTAATATATTTCCCTTGCTGTTCAAGCCAAGGGACAAAAAGTTTACTATACAGGGGTTTCAGACAAGGCAGTTCTAATGGTGTACTTTTTGTTTTGATCTGACTCCTTTTTTAGGAGCTATGGGTTTTTATATTTCTTAACATTGGAAGTGATCGTCTCTTACTAGGTTGTTAGCTACCGCTGCAACCCGGATTATGATTTATGTACAAAAATCAAATATCTTTGAAATACTGCAGCATGAAAAGACATCAAAAATGCAGTTTTTAATTGAAAAGTTTATTCTCTCTTAGAAATAATTTATTTTAGTTACAAAAGATTTTTAACCCAATTAATTTCCTTTAAAATGAGCCATTGAACAACTTTCTACGATGTTCCAGTGCCAAGCTATCTCTGGAAAACAAGAAAAAAAATATCCCGTTGAGGCAGAATGTTGTAGTAGCTGCCACTTTTCTTGATTTTCAAGCCAATATATTTCCCTTGCTGTTCAAGCCAAGAGACAGAAAGTTTACTATACAGGGTTTCGGACAAGGCAGTTCTAATGGTGTACTTTTTGTTTTGATCTGACTGCTTTTTGAGGAGCTATGGGTTTTTATATTTCTTAACATTGGACGTGATCGTCTCTTACTAGGTTGCTAGCTACCGCTGCTACCCGGATTATGATTTATGCACAAAAATCAAATATCTTTGAAAAGACTGCAGTATGAAATGACATCAAAAATACAGTTTTTAATGGAAAAATTTATTCTCTCTTAGATATAATTTATTTTAGTTACAAAAGATTTTTAACCCACTTAATTTCCTTTAAAATGAGCCATTGAACAACTCTCTACGGTATTCCAGTGCCAAGCTATCTGTGGAAAATAAGAAAGAAAAAAGAAAAAAATATGCCGTTTGGGCAAAATTTTGTAGTAGCTGCCACTTTTCTTGATTTTCAAGCCAATATATTTCCCTTGCTGTTGAAGCCAAGGAACAGAAAATTTCCTATACAGGGGTTTCGGACAAGGCGGTTCTAATGGTGTACTTTTTGTTTTGATCTGACTCCTTTTTTAGGAGCTATGGGTTTTTATATTTCTTAACATTGGATGTGATCGTCTCTTACTAGGCTGCTAGCTACCGCTGCAACCCGGATTTTCTTGATTTTCAAACCAATATATATTTCTTGTTATTCAAGCCAAGTGACGGTTAAGTTTCCTATATAGGGCTATTGTACAAGGCGGTTCTACTAGGGTACTTCTTGTTCTGATCTGACTCTATTTTAAGAAGTTATGGATTATTCTCTTACTAGGCTGTTAGTCAGTCAACCCGGATTAACGAAATTATTATCATGTCTTATGTGTAACTTGTTTTCATGAGTCTCCGATAGTACATTGGTAAGCATACCCACTTGCTACGCGGGAGATCAAGGTTCAGGGAGAAGTTTTAATACATTGAATTTATAGCACTATCTTTTCAGTTTAAAATTTAAACAAGAAACAATGTTCATTTCCTTTGGGCTCGAGTTCGCTCTTTACTATAATTTCAAAGAGAATTTTAATCTGTAATTTTGAATACTTTTCGTGATCCCGATAAAACATGCGTAAAATGTTTCTCAATTTACAAAGATCAGCCTGCATTTTTGCCATCTTCTTATATTTCTGAATGTAATTTTTCCCTTTGTCCTTATGCGTTCGTCGGTACAACCTCTCAGAGAATTTAATTTTTTCATTATAGCTTTTTTCACCCCAGTATCTACCCATTATTCTGGTAGCAACTTTTTTCTTATGTTTGTTTCGGTAATCTATATCGTTATCATACCGTTCCTTGCTCTTTTGTTTGGCTGTCTCAATTTTCCCTTCTCGATACCCCTGATCCGTAACATACCTCTGTTTTGCTCTGTCATATTTCATTTTCTTTAATTCTGGATCACAAGACATCTTAGTAGCAATCCTTACGCGTTCTCGAGCTTTATTGCGTTCGGTGGCATTTTTATCTCTTTTAAATAAACTTTTCCTATATTTCAGGATGTTAGCTTTATTTTTTGTGTAGTAAAGTTTTCTATTAGTAGAAATTTGAATTGCTCTATTTTGATAGTTTTTTTGGTTATTCTTTCTTTTTTCCACTCGCGTGAGACCACATTTTTTCAAGGTTTAAAATTATTAAGTACACAATACCCCGTTTCGAGTATCTAAAACCTAGCATAAAAAAAAACTAATTTTTAAATTTTCAGGTATTTATCTTGTTTGAATTACAAAATTAGTATTATTGGTTAGACACCATAAATATTTTTGCAGTTTACATAATAAGTTTAGCGATTCTGGACTGAAAACTAAAATAATTGCAATTATAAGACAATAATATGGAGATACGTACTTTACGGGTTACAAACCAAAAAAAGTTTGGTTCCAGGATATATAATAACTTTGAACTGAGATGAAAAAAAATTTTCTTCCAGGAGACAAAAAGTAAAACTAATTATAAAATTTTCATGTATTTTTGTTGTTTAAATTAAGAGATTACTATTACTGATTAGGTATCATAGATATTTTTGCAGTTTACATAATAATTTTAGCGATTAAGCCAAAAAAGAAAATTTTGGTTCCAGGAGTTTCGGTTACTATTGAGACAAGTAGCTATTATTATTATAGAGTTCATTACCATGAACTGTTTGATTGCTTCAAAATTGAAATATCTTTGAAAAGACTGCAGCATGAAAATACATCAAAAATGCAATTTTTTTGACAAAATTGATTCTACTTTAAAAAGTATTTTATTTTTAATTGCAAAAGTGACTAGATGTTGCAATTTCCTTTAAAATGAGCTATTATACAGCTCTCTATGATTTCCCAGTGCCCAGCTAGCTGAGAAGAAAAATCAAGCGGAAAGAAAAAAATATCCCGTTTGTGGAGAATAACGTGGTAAAAGTCAATTTTCTTGATTTTCAAGCCAATATATTTTCTTTGTTATTCAAGCCAAAGGGCGGTAAGTTTCCTTAATAGGGGTTTCGGACAAGGTGGTTCTAATGGTATACTTTTTGTTTTGATCTGACTCTTTTTTTAGGAGTTAGGGGTTTTATATTTCTTTACATTGGAGGTGATCGTCTCTTACTAGGTTGCTAGCTACCGCTGCAACCCGGATTGCTAGCTACCGCTGCAACCCGGATTTTATATTCCTTAACATTTGACGTGATCGTCTCTTACTAGGTTGCTAGCTACCGCTGCAACCCGGATTGTAGTTCAATTACTATAGGCTATAGTTGGTTCTTTACTATAATTTTGACCTGACTCTTTTTTTAGGAGTTAGGGGTTTTTATATTTCTTAACATTGGATGTGATCGTCTCTTACTAGGTTGCTAGCTACTGCTGCAACCCGGACTAAATAAGTCTAATTATTAAGTATAGTTAAGTTGCCTATACATGTTAATATAGGCAAGAGTTCGTTCTTTATTATAAAAGCCAATATATTTCCCTTGCTGTTCAAGCCAAGGGACAGAAATTTTACTATGCAGGGGTTTCGGACAAGGCGGTTCTAATGGTGTACTTTTTGTTTTGATCTGACTCTTTTTTTTAAGAACTATGGGTTTTTATATTTCTTAACATTGGACGTGATCGTCTCTTACTAGGTTGCTAGCTACCGCTGCAACTCGGAAACAGACAAAGAATGTATCTATGACATCCTCTTTCCAACCTGTACATTGAATTAGTTGTTCTCTGTCATCTTTGGGTATGTCCTGTTGTAGGTGTTCTAAAATCGTGGCCATCATTACATCAAAACCTTTCTTATTTGAAAGGGATCTTAGACTCTTCAATTGGTATTTTGTCTTTATCTGCTCACAACTGTCACAATGCATTGTGGGGTAAACATCCCTAATGTTAGCTACCTTATCAAGGCTCTCACCAAATAATTTTATTATTGTATTTTCATCCACAGAAACTCTAATTTTGCTATCACCGTAAATGAAGTCTTGACTATTATTACGACAGAGTCTGCTTGACACTTCTTCTATGTAATGACTTAGTTCCTTGTACGAGCCCTCGACTTTTAGTAGATTAATATGTTGTATAATCTTACATTTTGATACTGCCTTATATACGCTATTAATGAAACAGTTCAAGACAGGAAAATGTGGAGCTAGTGCCCTTAGAGAACGCAAATAGCTCTGACATCCCTCATTTGGGCTACAGTATAACGAATGCCCATGCTTTCTTGTGTCCCTGTAATTGATTTCACAATAATCCAAGCCGCCAAGGTAGAAATTAACCACTTTGTCAGTTGAAAATTTTAATGCTATATTATTTTCAAGGATATCAAAAAGAATTTGACATAATTCAATATCCGTCGGATAGAGCTTGCAGATATCAGGGTGACATTGCCAAGTAACCTGCTGCCCAATTTTTGGTTTTGAATGTTTACTCAGATTGTTATAGGTGACTTCAGCCATCATAATTTCCTTGTCAGATCTAGATTCAGAGCATTCTTCAATAGTTGTCTCGTACTTTTCAGGACAGTTTGTTCTACTACACAGAGAATTTTTTGCCAAATATTCAGTAGAACTAAAAGAACTGTTTAAAACACAGTTAGAAATGCTTTTTTCTTGAGTCGGTGCTCCAGGAATTTGTTCTAAATCATTAGTCTTACAAACACATTTACTAATAACCCTAACAGGCTCGTTTTCGCCATAATTGAAAAACATTGCTTTTCCTTCGCTGTTGATAGGTATGCTTGTATATATGTTTTTATTGCTGCTACATAAACTGCAATTGCTCCTTCCAAAATTAATATACGAATTTTCAAAGAAGTACGCCTCCGTATATTCACTGTGTTGTCGAACATTTTCCATTGCATCTGTAAACTGTTCCGCAGTTGCCAATCCATACCTTGGAAACTTTTCATTAAACTGACAACATTTCTTTTGGATATTAGCCTACTATGAAGCTTTGCCAAGGAATTTCTAGCCGACTTTTCAACAGCATCCGCTCTTTCAAAGAGAATTTTAATCTGTAATTTTGAATACTTTTCGTGATCCTGGTAAAACATGCGTAAAATGTTTCTCAATTTACGAAGATCAGCCTGCATTTTTGCCATCTTCTTGTATTTCTGAATGTAATTTTTCCGTTTGTCCTTATGCGTTCTTCGGTACAACCTCGCAGAGAATTTAATTTTTTCATTATAGCTTTTGTCACCCCAGTATCTACCCATTATTCTGGTAGCAACTTTTTTCTTATGTTTGTTTCGGTAATCTTCATCATTATCATACCGTTCCCTGCTCTTTTGTCTAGCCTGCTCAATTCTTGCTTCTCTGTAATGTTCATCATTACCATACCGTTCCTTGATCTTTTGTTTGGCTGTCTCAATTTTTGCATGTCTATAATCTTCATCATTGTGATAACGTTCCCTGCTCTTTTGTCTAGCCTGCTCAATTGTTGCTTCTCTATAAAGTTTATCATTGTGATAACGCTCCTTGATCTTTTGTTTAGCCTGCTCAATTCTTGCTTCTCTGTAATGTTCATCATTACCATACCGTTCCTTGATCTTTTGTTTGGCTGTCTCAATTTTTGCATGTCTATAATCTTCATCATTGTGATAACACATCTTGCTGTTTTGTTTTGCTCTCTCAATTATTACTTCTCGATACGCCTGGTCGGTTGAATACCTTTGCTTTTTTCTTTTCAAGTTACTATCTCTGTTGTTTGTGTAGTACTCTTTCTTCAACTTGCGTATAGCCTGCTTTGATCTAACCATTATTCTAATCAAGAATGAAAGAATTTTCAGTTTTGACTTTCCTTATATACTAATTATGACGTCACTCTATTCACGTCATAACTCTAATATAAAACTATGATGACGTTCATTATTTATCTAGTAGGGTTTCAGACAAGGTATTTCTAATGATGTACTTTTGTTTTGATCTGACTCTATTTTTAGGAGTTTTGGGTTTTTATATTTCTTAGCATTGGACTGATCGTCTCTTACTAGGTTGCTAGCTACTGCTGCAACCCAAATTCACATATATATTTATTTATGAGAGGCAGCCTGGCCGAGTGGTCCAAGGCACTGGTGTTAGCCACCAGTCTCTTCAGAGGCGTGGGTTCAATTCTTACCGCTGGTATACAATTATGTTTCAAAGACTGCAGTGTGAAAAGACATCAAAATGCAGTTTTTGGTGGAAAAATTTATTCTCTTTTAGAAATAATTTATTTTAGTTACTATAGATTTTTAACTCAATTAATTTCCTTTAAAATGAGCTATTGAACAACCCTCTACGACGTTCCAGTGCCAAGCTATCTCTGGATACAAAAGAAAAAAAAAAGAAAAAAAGAAAAAAATATCCCGTTTAGGCAGAATGTTGTAGTAGCTGCCACTTTTCTTGATTTTCAAGCCAATATATTTCCCTTGCTGTTCAAGCCAAGGGACAGAAATTTTACTATGCAGGGGTTTCGGACAAGGCGGTTCTAATGGTGTACTTTTTGTTTTGATCTGACTCTTTTTTTAAGAACTATGGGTTTTTATATTTCTTAACATTGGACGTGATCGTCTCTTACTAGGTTGCTAGCTACCGCTGCAACCCGGATTGCTAGCTACCGCTGCAACCCGGATGTTGAATTACTAACCTATACTATAAATAAGTGGCGTATAAAATTTAGTATAGGCAAGAGGTCGTTCTTTATTATAACGATTCTGGACTGAAAACTAAAATAATTGCATTTATGAGACAATAATATGGAGATATGTACTTTACGGGTTACAAACCAAAAAAAGTTTGGTTCCAGGATACAATAATAAATTTGAACTGAGATGAAAAAAATTTTCTTCCAGGAGACAAAAAGCAAAACTAATTTTAGAATTTTCATGTATCTTCGAACATTTGAACCTTTTATAATTTATAATGATGTATAATATAATTACTGTAATCTTAAGTATAGTGAAGTTGCGTATGCAAGTTAGTATAGGGAAGAGTTCGTTCTTTATTATAATTATATACTAATTATGACGTCACTCTATTCACGTCATAGCTCTAATATAAAACTATGATGACGTTCATTATTTATCTAGTAGGGTTTCAGACAAGGTATTTCTAATGATGTACTTTTGTTTTGATCTGACTCTATTTTTAGGAGTTTTGGGTTTTTATATTTCTTAGCATTGGACTGATCGTCTCTTACTAGGTTGCTAGCTACTGCTGCAACCCAAATTCACATATATATTTATTTATGAGAGGCAGCCTGGCCGAGTGGTCCAAGGCACTGGTGTTAGCCACCAGTCTCTTCAGAGGCGTGGGTTCAATTCTTACCGCTGGTATACGATTATGTTTGAAAGACTGCAGTGTGAAAAGACATCAAAATGCAGTTTTTGGTGGAAAAATTTATTCTCTTTTAGAAATAATTTATTTTAGTTACTATAGATTTTTTACCCAATTAATTTCATTTAAAATGAGCTATTGAACAACCCTCTACGATGTTCCAGTGCCAAGCTCTCTCTGGATACAAAAAAATAAAAAAAAAAGAAAAAAAAAACAAAAAAATATCCCGTTTAGGAAGAATGTTGTAGTAGCTGCCACTTTTCTTGATTTTCAAGCCAATATATTTCCCTTGCTGTTCAAGCCAAGGGACAGAAATTTTACTATACAGGGGTTTTGGACAAGGCGGTTCTAATGGTGTACTTTTTGTTTTGATCTGACTCTTTTTTTTTAAGAACTATGGGTTTTTATATTTCTTAACATTGGACGTGATCGTCTCTTACTAGGTTGCTAGCTACTGCTGCAACCCGGATCCTTTATGTAATACCGCTGTAACCCTGATAACAAACAGTAAAATATTACAAACAGGAAAAAGCCTACGGCTTTTTCTTTTTTGAAATAGTAAGAGACGGACCTCAAACGATCAAGTAGCTAACTAAGTCCAATGCATGCAATAACTTTTTATTCCAATGATCGTCTTTTAATGTAACATCAAATGAAAATTAAATTTGGGGCAGCTAGCCCCCTTCCCCCAAAGTCGTCAGATTAAAATTTTTAGATAACCATTATGTTAGACATAGTTCAAAGGTCCAATAACTATGGTTTTGGTGATGATTTATTATACTAATCTATTACAAACAGGAAAAATCCTAAGGCGTTTTCTTAATTGGAATAGTTAGAGACGACATGGCTACAACCCACGACTATGACATCATTGATCAATCTTTAACATGAAATTATAATCTTATTTTAGTTACTATGGGCTGGAAGTTTGTTCTTTACTGTAACAATGAATGGAATGGTTTGTTATTTAAGTGATCGTCTTTTAATGTAAAAATAAAAATACTGTAATCTTAACTATAGTGAAGTTGCGTATGCAAGTTAGTATAGGGAAGAGTTTGATCTTTATTATAATCGTTCTTTATTGTAATTTTTTTGACAAAATTGATTCTACTTTAAAAAGTATTTTATTTTTAATTACAAAAGTGACTAGATGTAGCAATTTCCTTTAAAATGAGCTATTATACAGCTCTCTATGATTTTCCAGTGCCCAGCTAGCTGAGGAGGAAGAAAAAGCGGAAAGAAAAAAATATCCCGTTTGTGGAGAATAACGTGGTTACAGTCAATTTTCTTCAAGCCAAAGGGCGGTAAGTTTCCTTTATAGGGGTTTTGGACAAGGCGGTTCTATTGGTGTTATTTTGGTTTTGATCTGACTCCTGTTTTAGGAGTTAGGGGTTTTCATATTTCTTAACATTGGACGTGATCGTCTCTTACTAGGTTGATAGCTACCGCTGCAAACCGGATAGCATTGCTATATCATGAACTAGTATAGGCTTATTTAGTATAGGAAAGAGTTCGTTCTTTATTATAAAACAATTCTCTACGATGTTCCAGTGCCAAGCTATCTCTGGAAACAAAAAAAAATATATATCCCATTTGTGGAGAATAACGTGGTTAAAGTCAATTTTCTTGATTTTCAAGCCAATATATTTCCCTTGCTGTTCAAGCCAAATGACAGAAAGTTTCCTATACAGGGGTCTCGGACAAGGTGGTTCTAAGGGTGTACTTTTTGTTTTGATCTGACTGCTTTTTTAGGAGCTATGGTTTTTTTTATTTCTTAACATTGGACGTGATCGTCTCTTACAAGGAAACTAGCTACCGCTGCAGCCCGGATGATTGTGATAACACATCTTGCTGTTTTGTTTTGCTCTCTCAATTTTTACTTGTCGATACGCCTGGTCGGTTGAATACCTTTGCTTTTCTCTTTTCAAGATACTATCTCTGTTGTCTGTGTAGTTCTGTTTTTTTTTAACTTGCGTGCAGCTTGCTTTGATCTAACCATTATGTAATTCACGAATGAGACCATTTACATCTTTGTGTTCTTAAGTAGTAATTATGACGTCATGGCCTAATGATTTTATTTCATGACGTCATGTCGTTATGATATTATTTCATGACGTCTTCAGAAACAACAACATAATGTCGTGTTTTTCTATTCACGTCATAGGTCTAATATAAAACTATGACGACATTCATTATTTATCTAGTAGGGTTTCAGACAAGGTAGTTCTAATGATGTACTTTTGCTTTGATCTGACTCTATGTTTAGGAGTTTTGGGTTTTTATATTTCTTAGCGTTGGACTGATCGTCTCTTACTAGGTTGCTAGCTACTGTTGCAACCCAAATTATGAGAGGCAGCCTGGCCGAGTGGTCCAAGGCACTGGTGTTAGCCACCAGTCTCTTCGGGGGCGTGGGTTCAAATCTTACCGCTGGTATGCAATTATGTTTGAAAGACTGCAGTGTGAAAAGACACAAAAAATGCAGTTTTTGGTGGAAAAATTTATTCTCTTTTAGAAATAATTTATTTTAGTTACTATAGATTTTTAACCCAATTAATTTCCTTGAGGATGAGCTCTTGAACAACCCTCTACGACGTTCCAGTGTCAAGCTATCTGTGGAAAAGAAAGAAAAGAAAAAAAAAATATCCCGTTTGGGGAGAATAACGTGGTTAAAGTCAATTTTCTTGATTTTCAAACCAATATATTTCCCTTGCTGTTCAAGCCAAGACACAGAAAGTTTACTATACAGGGGTTTCGGAAAAGGTTGTTCTAATGGTGTACTTTTTGTTTTGATCTGACTCCTTTGTTAGGAACTATGAGTTTTTATATTTCTTAACATTGGACGTGATCGTCTCTTACTAGATTGCTAGCTACCGCTGCAACCCGGATCTGAGTTTATGTTAAGGAGTTCTGGGTTTTTATATTTCTTAGCATTGGACTGATCGTCTCCTAATAGGTTGCTAGCTACTGCTGCAACCCGGATTCACATATATAGTAATGAGAGGCAGCCTGGTCTTGTGGTCCAAGGCGCTGGTGTTAGCAACCAGTCTCTTCGGAGGCGTGGGTCCAAATCTTACCGCTGGTATACTATTATGATTTATGTACAAAAGCAAATATCTTTGAAAAGACTGCAGCATAAAAAGACATCAAAAATGCAGTTTTTGGTGGAAAAATCTATTCTCTTTTAGGAATAATTTATTTTAGTTGCTAATGATTTTTAACCCAATTAATTTCCTTTAAAATGAGCAATTGAACAACTCTCTACGATGTTCCAGTGCCAAGCTATCTGTGGAAAAGAAAAAAAAAAAAAAAAAAAAAAAAAATATCCCGTTTGGGGAGAATGTTGTAGTAGCTGCAACTTTTCTTGATTTCTAACCCAATATATTTCCCTTGCTGTTCAAGGCAAGGGACAGAAAGTTTACTATACAGGGGTTTCGGATGAGGCGGTTCTAATGGTGTACTTTTTGTTTTTATTCCTTTTTTAGGAGCTATGGGTTTTTATATTTCTTAACATTGGACGTGATCGTCTCTTACTAGGTTGCTAGCTACCACTGCAACCCGGATGAACATTGTACGTGATCGTCTCTTACTAGGTTGCTAGCTACCGCTGCAACCCGGATAAAATGTGTTTAATATTTCTTAACATTGGACGTGATCGTCTTTTACTAGGTTGCTAGCTACCGCTGCAACCCGGATATTACAAACAAGAAAAAGCCTATGGCCTTTTCTTAATTGGGATAGCAAGAGACGACCTGGCTACAACCTACGATTATGACATCATTGATCAATCTTTAATATTAATTATAATATTATTTTAGTTACTATGGGCTGGAAGTTCGTTCTTTACTGTAATGTCTCTTACTAGGTTGCTAGCTACCACTGCAACCCGGATATAGACAAGAGCCCGTTCTTTATTATATAAAAAAAAGAAAAAAATATGCCGTTTGTGGAGAATAACGTGGTTAAAGTCAATTTTCTTGGTTTTCTAGCCAATATGTTTCCCTTGCTGTTCAAGCCAAATGACAGAAAGTTTCCTATACAGGGGTTTCGGACAAGGTGGTTCTAATGGTGTACTTTTTGTTTTGATCTGACTCCTTTTTTAGGAGCTATGGGTTTTCATATTTCTTAACATTGGACGTGATCGTCTCTTACTAGGTTGCTAGCTACCGCTGCAACCCAGATCACTTTTTGCGTTATATATTATAATATAATACGAGAAAATTTAATCCCTTTGTATCTTTACAACTTTATATTCGTTCTTTATTATACAAATAATCAGGCAGCTAATTAGGTTTATGATTTGTTCTTTAGCAAAAACTTCATTGATCGGATGTTTTAATATATCCTATATGGTCAAGAGGTTGGGATAACTCTCACCCAGTTGGCTTGAGTTATATTTCCGTATGGGAAATTTTTACTAATGATGATTTCTTAAGGAATATAATTAAAATAATCATCTATATAATGATTCCTTTTATTACTTCATATACTATGGGCTACAGTTCGTTCCTTAATGTAACCACTTTTCTTGATTTTCAAGCCAATATATTTCCCTTGCTGTTCGAGCCAAGGCACTGAAAATTTTCTATACAGGGGTTTCGGACAAGGCTGCTCTAATAGTGTACTTTTGTTCAATGTGACTTTTTTTTCGGAGTTATGGGTTTTTTATTTTTCTTAACATTGGACGTGATCATCTCTTACTAGGTTGCTAGCTACTGCTGCAACCCGGATATTTTTTTAGTCCTTTAATGTAATGACGTCCTTTAGTGTTATATCAACCATCTCTCCAGCCATGATACTGATGGAAATTACATAAGCCCTATTTATGTTTCAGTTAACAAGGGCTAGGTGTCGTTCTTTATTGTATTATTGTAACATAATAAAAGACAAACTTCGAAGGTTCAGGTATCAAAGTAAGTCTAATATGTCCCGTGGTTTGTTCTTTATTAGGTTTATGATACCGATGAAAATTACATAATCCCCATTTATTTTCCAGTTAACATTGGCTAGATGTCGTTCTTTAATATAATACTAGGTTGCTAGCTACCGCTGCAACCCGGATTATACAGCTCTCTATGATTTTCGAGTGCCCAGCTAGCTGAGGAGAAAGAAAAAGCTTTCAGTTAACATGGGCTAGGTGTCGTTCTTTATTGTATTTAAAATGAGCCATTGAACAACTCTCTACGATGTTCCAGTACCATGCTATCTGTTGAATTACTAACCTATACTACAATTAAGTGGCGTGTAAAATTTAGTATAGGGAAGAGTTTGATCTTTATTGTATTCAATTCTTACCGCTGGTATACGATTATATTTGAAAGACTGCAGTGTGAAAAGACATCAAAATGCAGTTTTTGGTGGAAAAATTTATTCTCTTTTAGAAATAATTTATTTTAGTTACTATAGATTTTTAACCCAATTAATTTCCTTTAAAATGAGCTATTGAACAACCCTCTACGATGTTCCAGTGCCAAGCTATCTCTGGATACAAAAAAAGAAAAAAAAGAAAAAAAGAAAAAAATATCCCGTTTAGGCAGAATGTTGTAGTAGCTGCCACTTTTCTTGATTTTCAAGCCAATATATTTCCCTTGCTGTTCAAGCCAAGGGACAGAAATTTTACTATGCAGGGGTTTCGGACAAGGCGGTTCTAATGGTGTACTTTTTGTTTTGATCTAACTCTTTTTTTAAGAACTATGGGTTTTTATATTTCTTAACATTGGACGTGATCGTCTCTTACTAGGTTGCTAGCTACCGCTGCAACCCGGATATTTGAAAGACTGCAGTGTGTACAGACATCAAAATGCAGTTTTTGATGGAAAAATTTATTCTCTTTTAGAAATAATTTATTTTAGTTACTATAGATTTGTAACCCAATTAATTTCCTTTAAAATGAGCTATTGAACAACTCTCTACGATGTTCCAGTGCCAAGCTATCTCTGGAAAAGAAGAAAGAAAAAAAAAATATCCCGTTTAGGCAGAATGTTGTAGTAGCTGCCACTTTTCTTGATTTTCAAGCCAATTTATTTCCCTTGCTGTTCAAACCAAGGGACTGAAAGTTTCCTATACAGGGGTTTCGGACAAGGCGGTTGTAATGGTATACTTTTTTTTTATTTGACTCCTTTTTTAGGAGCTGTGGGTTTTTATATTTCTTAAAATTGGACGTGATCGTCTCTTACTAGGTTGCTAGCTACCGCTGCAACTCTTAATATTGGACGTGATCGTCTCTTACTAGGTCGCTAACTACTGCCGCAACCCGGATTTTACTATGGGGCGTGATCTTCTCTTACTAGGTTTCTAGCTAGCTAGTAACAAACAGGAAAAAGCCTACGGCTTTTTCTTCTTTGAAATAGTAAGAGACGAACCTCAAAAAATCAAAGGGCTAACTAATTCCAATATGTGCAATGGTTTTTTATCCCAATGATCGTCTTTTAATGTAACTTCAAAATTCAAACATCTTTGGAAACAATGCAGTATGAAAATACATGAAAAATTAAGTTTTTGGACAAAATTGATTCTACTTTAAAAACTATTTTATTTTTAATTACAAAAAGCACTAGATGTAGCAATTTCCTTTAAAATGAGCTATTATACAGCTCTCTATTATTTTCCAGTGCCCAGCTAGCTGAGGAGTAAGAAAAAGCTTTCAGTTAACATGGGCTAGGTGTCGTTCTTTATTTTATTTAAAATGAGTCATTGAACAACTCTCTACGATGTTCCAGTACCATGCTATCTGTTGAATTACTAACCTATACTACAATTAAGTGGCGTGCAAAATTTAGTATAGGCAAGAGGTCGTTCTTTATTATAATTTTAGAAATAATTTATTTTAGTTACTATAGATTTTTAACCCAATTAATTTCCTTTAAAATGAGCTATTGAACAACCCTCTACGATGTTCCAGTGCCAAGCTATCTGTGGAAAAGAAAAAAAAAGAAAAGAGAAAAAAATATCCCGTTTGGGGAGAATAACGTGGTTAAAGTCAATTTTCTTGATTTTCAAGCCAATATATTTCCCTTGCTGTTCAAGCCAAGGGACAGAAAGTTTCTTATACAGGGGTTTCGGACAAGGCGGTTCTAATGGTGTACTTTTTTTGATCTGACTCCTTTGTTAGGAACTATGGGTTTTTATATTTCTTAACATTGGACGTGATCGTCTCTTACTAGGTTGCTAGCTACCGCTGCAACCCGGATTTTTAACCCCATTAATTTCCTTTAAAATGAGCGATAGAACAACTCTCTACGATGTTCCAGTGCCAAGCTATCCGTGGAATTACTAACCTATACTATAATTAAGTGACGTATAAAATTTAGTATTGGCAAGAGGTCGCTCTTTATTATAACTTACTCTATTTTTAGGAGTTTTGTTATATTTCTTAGCATGGGACTGATTGTCTCTTACTAGGTTGCTAGCTACTGCTGCAACCCAAATTCACATATATATTTATTTATGAGAGGCAGCCTGGCCGAATGGTCCAAGACACAGGTGTTAGCCACCAGTCTCTTCGGAGGCGTGGGTTCAAATCTTACCGCTGGTATACGATTATGTTTGAAAGACTGCAGTGTGAAAAGACATCAAAAATGCAGTTTTTGGTGGAAAAATTTATTCTCTTTTAGAAATAATTTATTTTAGTTACTATAGATTTTTAACCCAATTAATTTCCTTTAAAATGAGCAATTGAACAACCCTCGACGATGTTCCCGTGCCAAGCTATCTTTGTAAAACAAAAAAAAAAAAAAAAAAAAAAAAAAAAATATCCCGTTTGGGGAGAATAACGTGGTTAAAGTCAATTTTCTTGATTTTCAAGCCAATATATTTCCCTTGCTGTTCAAGCCAAGGGACAGAAAGTTTTCTATACAGGGGTTTTGGACAAGGCGGTTCCAATGGTGTACTTTTTGTTTTGATCTGACTCCTTTGTTAGGAACTATGGGTTTTTATATTTCTTAACATTGGACGTGATCGTCTCTTACTAGGTTGCTAGCTACCGCTGCAGCCCGGAAAATACTAAATTTTGATAAGGGATATACTTATTATTGCATTCGTATTATGTTCCTGAAATATTATAATTCCTGTGGTAATTATATAATATTATAATTACAATAATTCCTGAAAATTTTAAATATAATAATTTTATTTAACTGCAAACTGCAAAAATATTTATAATTTCTGAGCAATAATTTTAATTTTTTAATTCATACCAGAAAAATACCTAAAAATCCAAAAATTAGTTTGGTTTTTCTTTCGCTTAAAGCGACTCGTTACGCCATTTTATCGGGTGTAAATCATAATATTTCCCATACCGAGCATTGAAATCGAGCCAACTGGATGAGAGTCAGCTAGCCCAACTAGCTCAGTGCCCAGCTAGCTGAGGAAAAAAAGCGGAAAGAAAAAAAGATGCCGTTTGTAGAGAATATCGTGGTTAAAGTCAATTTTCTTGATTTTCAAGCGAAATATATTTTGTTTGTTATTCAAGCCAAAGGACGGTAAGTTTGCTATATCAAAGTTTTGGACAAGAGGGTTCTAATTGTGTACTTTTTGTTTTGATCTGAATCTTTTTTCAGGAGTTATGGGTTACTTTAGTTTTTACTATGGGGCATGACTTACTAGGTTGTTAGCTACCGCTGCAACCTGGATACAGTTCGTTATCACGAACTGTTTGCTTTGATGCATCTGTTGGTATTAAAATTTCGTTCTTTATAGTTTCGGTTACTATTGAGACAAGTAGTTATTATTACTAATGAGTTCATTGCCATGAACTGTTCGATTGCTTCAAAATTCAAATATCTTTGAAAAGACTGCAGTATGAAATTACATCAAAAATGCAGTTTTTTTACAAAATTGATTCTACTTAAGTACTATTTTATTTTTAATTACAAAAGCAACTAGATGTAGCAATTTCCTTTGAAATGAGCCATTATACAGCTCTATGATTTTCCAGTGTCCAGCTAGCTGAGGATTCAAAAAAAGCGGAAAGATAAAAAATGCTGTTTCTGGAGAATATCGTGGTTAAAGTCAATTTTCTTGATTTTCAAGCCAATATATTTTCCTTGTTATTCAAGCCAAGGGACAGTAAGTTTGCTATATAGAAGTTTTGGAAAAGGCGGTTCAAAAAGTGTACTTTTTTTTTATCTGAATCTTTTTTCAGGAGTTATTGGTTACATTAGTTTCTACTATGGGGCGTGATCGTCTCTTACTAGGTTGCTAGCTACCGCTGCAACCCAGATGATGGTGCTAGCTACCGCTGCAACCTGTACTTTACTAACCTATACTACAGTTAAGTGGCCTACAAAGCTTAATATAGGCAAGAGGTCGTTCTATATTATAACTCTTACTAGGTTGCTAGCTACCGCTGCAACCCGGAATAAAAAGAAAAAAGAAAGAAAAAAAGATACCGTTTAGGCAGAATGCTGTAGTAGCTGCCACTTTTCTTGATTATTCCAATGATTGTCTTTTAATGTAATTTTATTACTTCCATTACTATGGGCTACAGTTTGTTCCTTAATGTAATTTTAAAAATAATTTGATTTAGTTAGAAAAGGTTTTTAACCCAATTAATTTCCTTTAAAATGAGCCATTCAACAATTCTCTACGATGTTCCAGTGCCAAGCTATCTTTGGAAAAGAAAGAAAGAAAAAAATATACCGTTTAGGCAGAATGCTGTAGTAGCTGCCATTTTTTTGATTTTCAAGCCAATATTTTTCCCTTGCTGTTAAAGTCAAATGACAGAAAGTTTCCTATACAGGGGTTTACTAATGGTGTACTTTTTGTTTTGATTTGACTATTTTTTAGGAGTTACGGATTTTTATATTTCTTAACATTGGACGTGATCGTCTCTTACTATGTTGCTAGCTACCACTGCAACCCGGATTACAAACAGGAAAAAGTATATGTTTTTTCTTAATGGAATAGCAAGAGACGACCTTGCTACAACTTACGATTATGACATCATTGATCAATCTTTAGCATGATCCTTACTGTAATTTTGATCTGACTATTTTTAGGAATTAGGGGTTTTTATATTTCTTAACATTGGACGTGATCGTCTCTTACTAGGTTGCTAGCTACCGCTGCAACCCGGATACTTCAGTTACTATGGGTAACAGTTCGTTCCCTATTGTAATTACTATACGCAAGAGTTTGCTCTTTATTATAATTCCTATGACATGGTTTTTTCTTTACTAGGTTTCATCTATATCTACAACCATGATATCAATAAATCTTATATAATCCCTAGTTTTAATAAACTAGATCGAGCTTTTATGTGATTGCTTATTTTAATATTTTAGTTACTACAGGCTACAGTTCATTCCTTATTATAATTTTTCAGGAGTTATGGGTTACTTTAATTTTTACTATGGGGCGTGATCGTCTCTTACTAGGTTGCTAGCTACCGCTGCAACCCGGATTTTTTCTTTACCATAATGAACTATATCAGTCCTTTATGTAAACTTTACTAACCTATACTATAGTTAAGTGGCCTATAAAATTTAGTATAGGCAAGAGGACGTTCTTTATTATAACTTTCATTTAACAGGCTCGGGTTCGATTCCCGGGGTGGGAAAATTTTTAACTCTATAATATTCGAACATTTGAACCTTTTATAATTGATAATGATGCATAATATAAATACTGTAATCTTAACTATAGTGAAGTTGCGTATGCAAGTTAGTATAGGGAAGAGTTCGATCTTTATTATAATTTGTTTTGATCTGACTCTTTTCTTAGGAACTAGGGGTTTTTATATTTCTTAACATTGGACGTGATCGTCTCTTACTAGGTTGCTAGCTACCGCTGCAACCTGGATTACAAACAGGAAAAGCCTACGGCTTTTTCTTCTTTGAAATAGTAAGAGACGAACTTCAAACAATCAAGTAGCTAATTAAGTCCAATGTATGCAATGGTTTGTTATTTCAATGACCGTTGTTTAATGTAACAGCAACCCGGATCAATTAACATGGGTTAAGGGTCGTTCTTTACCATAAATTCATTAAACTGACAACATTTCTTTTGGATATTACTATGAAGCTTTGCCAAGGAATTTCTAGCCGATTTTTCAACAGCATCCGCTCTTTCAAAGAGAATTTTAATCTGTAATTTTGAATACTTTTCGTGATCCTGGTAAAACATGCGTAAAATGTTTCTCAATTTACGAAGATCAGCCTGCATTTTTGCCATCTTCTTGTATTTCTGAATGTAATTTTTCCCTTTGTCCTTATGCGTTCTTCGGTACAACCTCGCAGAGAATTTAATTTTTTCATTATAGCTTTTGTCACCCCAGTATCTACCCATTATTCTGGTAGCAACTTTTTTCTTATGTTTGTTTCGGTAATCTTCATCATTATCATACCGTTCCCTGCTCTTTTGTCTAGCCTGCTCAATTCTTGCTTCTCTGTAATGTTCATCATTACCATACCGTTCCTTGATCTTTTGTTTGGCTGTCTCAATTTTTGCATGTCTATAATCTTCATAATTGTGATAACTGTAACTGCTATTTTGTATAGCAAGATCAATTTTTTCTTCTCTATAATGTTTATCAATTTTATAACGATCCTTTATCTTTTGTTTAGCCTGCTCAATTCTTGCTTCTCTGTAATGTTCATCATTACCATACCGTTCCTTGATCTTTTGTTTGGCTGTCTCAATTTTTGCATGTCTATAATCTTCATCATTGTGATAACACATCTTGCTGTTTTCTTTTGCTCTCTCAATTATTACTTCTCGATACGCCTGGTCGGTTGAATACCTTTGTTTTGCTCTCTCAATTATTACTTCTCGATACACCTGGTCGGTTGAATACCTTTGCTTTTTTCTTTTCAAGTTACTATCTCTGTTGTTTGTGTAGTACTCTTTCTTCAACTTGCGTATAGCCTGCTTTGATCTAACCATTATTCTAATCAAGAATGAAAGAATTTTCAGTTTTGACTTTCCTTATATACTAATTATGACGTCACTCTATTCACGTCATAGCTCTAATATAAAACTATGATGACGTTCATTATTTATCTAGTAGGGTTTCAGACAAGGTATTTCTAATGATGTACTTTTGTTTTGATCTGACTCTATTTTTAGGAGTTTTGGGTTTTTATATTTCTTAGCATTGGACTGATCGTCTATTACTAGGTTGCTAGCTACTGCTGCAACCCAAATTCACATATATATTTATTTATGAGAGGCAGCCTGGCCGAGTGGTCCAAGGCACTGGTGTTAGCCACCAGTCTCTTCAGAGGCGTGGGTTCAATTCTTACCGCTGGTATACGATTATGTTTGAAAGACTGCAGTGTGAAAAGACATCAAAATGCAGTTTTTGGTGGAAAAATTTATTCTCTTTTAGAAATAATTTATTTTAGTTACTATAGATTTTTAACCCAATTAATTTCCTTTAAAATGAGCTATTGAACAACCCTCTACGATGTTCCAGTGCCAAGCTATCTCTGGATACAAAAAAAGAAAAAAAAAGAAAAAAGAAAAAAATATCCCGTTTAGGCAGAATGTTGTAGTAGCTGCCACTTTTCTTGATTTTCAAGCCAATATATTTCCCTTGCTGTTCAAGCCAAGGGACAGAAATTTTACTATGCAGGGGTTTCGGACAAGGCGGTTCTAATGGTGTACTTTTTGTTTTGATCTGACTCTTTTTTTTAAGAACTATGGGTTTTTATATTTCTTAACATTGGACGTGATCGTCTCTTACTAGGTTACTAGCTACCGCTGCAACCCGGATTCATGCCAATATATTTCCCTTGCTGTTCAAGCCAAGGGACAGAAAGTTTCCTATACAGGGGTTTCGGACAAGGCGGTTCTAATGGTGTACTTTTTGTTTTGATCTGACTCCTCTGTTAGGAACTATGGGTTTATATATTTCTTAACATTGGACGTGATCGTCTCTTACTAGGTTGCTAGCTACCGCTGCAACCCGGATTCTAGCTAAAATAATGAAGATAATATGAATGAACCACAGTTTTCAGTTTCTTTGGACTTGAGTTCGTTTTTAACTAAAAATACAAACAGGAAAAAGCCTATGGCTTTTCTTCTTTTAAATAGTAAGAGACGAAACTCAAACAATCAAGTAGCTAACTAAGTCCAATGTATGGAATGGTTTGTTATTTCAGTGATCGTCTTTTAATGTAATTCTATAAAAACCTTATATGCCCCCAGGGCATAACTTAAAACCCTTGCCCTGAGGGTTCTTGGGGAGTGTCCTCCTCAAAAATATATTTTCTATGTGGAAATCAACTACGCTGAACAAAATAGCTAACTCAAAATTTTGATTGTATGTGTTTGGGGGAATTATGGGCGTGGGGGGGAGGGGGTAGTTGCCCTCCAATCACTTTCAAGTATTAAAAAGGGCACTAGCCACTCCAATTTCCAATCGAATGAGCCCTTTTAGAAGCTTCTACGACAACTCCTTCGATACAAAGTGCCCTGCTCTAAAGGAAAAAATTAATAAATAATACATTGTGCCAACATCGATCTTATATGCCCCCAGGGCATAAATTAAAACCCTATCCCTGAGGACTGTGGGGGAGTGTCCTCCTCTTTACTTAGTCCCCGTTTCTCGTCTCGTTCTCGAGTGTCGCCGTTCTTTACTTAGGCAGTTCGATCACGCTGCCTATAATTTATGCAACAACTTTCTACATAAACCTTATATGCCCCCAGGGCATAACTTACAACCCTTGCACTGAGGGCGCTGAGGGGGTTATCATCCTAAAAGACTTAATTTCCAGAACGTTTTACTACGTTGAACAAAATGGATATCTCAAAATCTTGATTGGATGTGTTTTGGAAAATGGTTGGCGTGAGAGGGGCGTTAGTCGCTGTCCATTCACTTTCAACTACTAAAAAAGGCACTAGCCCTTTCAATTTCCAATTGAATGAGCTCTTTTGAAGTTTCTACAACAGTGCTTTCAATAAAAACTTTGTATACCCCGGGGCAGAACTTACAACCCTTGCACTGAGGGCTCTGAGGGGGTTATCATCACAAAAGACTTAATTTCCAGAACGTTCAACAACGTTGAACAAAATGGATATCTCAAAATTTTAATTCGATGTGTTTGGGAAAATGGTGGGCGTGAGAGGTATTAGTCGCTATCACATCACTTTCAACTATTAAAAAAGAAACGAGCCCTTTCAATTTACAATTGAATGAGGCCTTTTGAAGTTTCTATGACAACAATGTAAGTAAAAACTTGATATGCCTCTAGGATCTAACTTACAACCCTTGCTCCGAGGGCTCTGGGGGGAGGGGTTGTCACCTATGAAGATCTCATTTCTACATCCGTCGACTATGTTGAGCTACCGGGTTATACAGAAATTTTGCTTGGTTGTTTGTGGGGAAAAGGTGTACGTGAGAGGGGGTTTAGTTGTCCTTCAACCACTTTTGACTTTTAAAAAGGGTATTAGTCCTTTGAATTTCTAATCGAATGAGCCCTTTTTCATGTCATTCAAAGAGATGTAAAAAAATTGAAAAAAATGGGGGGGGGGCAAAAAGTTGGGGGGGGGGGGAGGGGATCCCCATGGAGTTTGGGGATAGGGGCTTTGGGGGCTGAGGTCCCTGGTGGTTAGGGTCATTGGTTCTTAAGATCCTTTGCGGTTCATACTCATATACACCTCACTACTTGATTTGTAAGGATTTTCTATGGATTGTTCTGAATTTCTTTATTAAAATTCTTTTCTTGCCATCTACATCTCTCATAGTATCAACTTTTTAGTACACTATAACGTTAGACCCCATTTTAAATTGACAACACTGTTCAAACGCCACTTGTGTATTATACAGAACACATCGAAGAAGTAAAGCTAGGTCAAGTCACAAGGTCATTCTATCATCGTTAACCATTTTCATAGATTGATGTTGTTCCAAATTTATAACAAATTGCCTGAGTTAACAAGCCCTCCGGGGTTACCTTAACTGGTAATCAGTTTAACCCTTTTTTACCACCTTCATACAATCCAATTCGCAAATGTTATCTAGCTCTGTTTTTTCCCTATTATTCAATTAAGATCGTTCACACAGTCCAATTCGCAAATACTATACCTTTTTTCGCAAATAAAGTTATTTTTTGGTAGATGATTTAAAACCATATGCCAATCAATCAATTCTGAGTGTAGCTTCCTATTCTTTAATTTGCGGCGACGCAATCCTAACAAACTAGTCTTGAATAAAGGCAATTGTCCGAAAAATAGGTATTGGCTCAGAAACCCATCTGTTAAGGCATATATACCAATCCTAGTAATAGCCCGTGGTAGTGCATGTACTCGGGCTCTTTGAAAAGGTGTAGAGCTTCTATAGAAGAGTTACCTAGATGCGAGGGGCTACTCACTCTCTTTGAAAAGGTGTAGAGCTTCCATAGAAATGTTTTCCTATAGCTTCCATAGAATCCAGAATGCCAACTCTACTGCTAGTGCCTTTTTTAATAGTTGAAAGGGGCATTGAGGGCAACTAACCCTCCTCTCACGCCCACCTTTTCCCCAAACACATCCATTCAAAATTTTTAGATAGCCATTTTATTCAACGTAGTTTAAGTTCTGGAAATTAGGTCTTTAAGGATGACAACCCATCCCGCCACAACCCTCGGGGGAAGGGTTTTAAGTTATGCCCTGGGAGCATGTAAAGTTTTTATTGAAATTGATGTGGTAAAAACATCTAAAAGGGCTCATTCAATTGAAAATTGAAAGGGCTATTGCCCTTTTATTAGTCGAAAGTGATTGAAGGGCAACCAACCCCTTCTCACGCCCACCATTTTCCCCAACACATCCAATCAAAATTTTGAGATATCCATTTTGTTCAACGTATTCGAAAGTTCTGGAAATTAGGTCTTTTAGGATGATAACCCCTTCAGAGCTTTCACTGCAAGGGTTTTAAGTTATGCCCTGGGGGCATATAAGGTTTATATAGAAAGTTGTTGTTGAAATTTCAAAAGGTGCTCATTTGATTGGAAATTGAGAACATAATCTGCCCTTTACTGAAAAAAATACAAATGAATGTGCATTGTCAGTTTAATTTACATATACTGATATTTAGTAATTAAAATCTTAATATTATTTGATTTATTAAAGTTATAAAAGTAAAATCATTGATACTTTTCTCAGTAAAGTGCAAATTATGTTCTGGCCTTGGGCTGCAACCCGGATTGCTAGCTACCGCTGCAACCCGGATTTTTGGCAAAATTGCTTAATAAATCAAATATCTTTGAGAAGACTGCAATATGAAAAGACAATTGATAAAAGTATCATGTGTAACATATTGTTAATTTTTTAACTTTTATTAATGACGTCATAAAAGAAGTGGCAAGCACGATCGGCCTTTAACCGAGAGGATGGTGGTTCAAGCCAACCGGGATCATTTTCTTTAATTTTTCATTCGGCTATCAATAAAATCATATCATTACTATATCATTAATTAGTATAGGTTTATTTAATATAGGAAAGAGATCGTTCTTTATTATAAACATTTCTTAACATTGGACGTGATCGTCTCTTACTAGGTTGATAGCTACCGCTGCAACCCGGATCTTAAGGAACATAATTAAAATTTCTTAATGTAATAAAAATAATTTGTTTTAATTGCAAGAGGTTTTTAACCCCATTAATTTTCTTTAAAATGAGCTATTGAACAACTCTCTACGATGTTCCAGTGCCAAGCTATCTTTTGAACTACTAACCTATACTATAATTAAGTGGCGTATAAAATTTAGTATAGGCAAGAGGTCGTTCTTTATTATAACTAATTTTAACATTTTCAGGTATTTTTCTAGCTTGAATTGAAATATTCAAACTATTGCTCGGATACCATGGATATTTTGCAGTTTACACAAGCTGCAAAGAACGCATAAGGGCAAAATTAAAAATTATATTCAGAAGTCCAAAAAACATGGCAACAATGCTGGCTGATCTTAGTAAATTTAGAAAAATTTTACGAATTTTTTACCGGGATTACGAAAAATATTCAAAATTAAAGATTAAAATTATCTCTGAAAGAATCCAGTTTATAGATGTAATGGGAAATTTTATAGATCACTGTGAATATATGGAGGCATAATTGTTCTTTACTTAGTTTCAGCTTTAATTCGATGATCCAGACTTTATGTACTAACTACATCCAAAGACTATGACGTCATTGATTAATATTGTATATAAAAAATTAAGTTTTTCGTAAAAAATTAATAAAAAAAAAAATTAACTACAAATAGCGCTAGATCTAGAGATTTTCTCTAAAATGAGCCATTGAACAACTCTCTACGATGTTCTAGTGCCAAGCTATCCGTGGAAAAGAAAGAAAGAAAAAAATATCCCGTTTGGGGAGAATAACGTAGTAAAAGTCAATTTTCTTGATTTTCAAGCCAATATATTTTCTTTGTTATTCAAGCCAAAGGGCGGTAAGTTTCCTTTATAGAGGATTCGGACAAGGCGGTTCTAATGGTGTACTTTTTGTTTTGATCTGACTCTTTTTTTAGGAGTTGGGGGGTTTTATATTTCTTAACATTGGAGGTGATCGTCTCTTACTAGGTTGCTAGCTACCGCTGCAACCGGACTATAGGCAACATATCGTTCTTTAACATTATGCTAGCTACAGCTGAAACCGGATCAAATCTCAAGGTTTAATAAACTAAATGGAAAATTTATTTAATGACGTCAGTTGGAATGATTACAAAGCCTTAGGCTTTTTCCTGTTTCCACTATATGTAATGGCTAGTCATTACAATGATCGTCTTTTAATGTAAAATTCACATATATATTTATTTATGAGAGGCAGCCTGGCCGAGTGGTCCAAGGCACTGGTGTTAGCCACCAGTCTCTTCAGAGGCGTGGGTTCAATTCTTACCGCTGGTATACGATTATGTTTGAAAGACTGCAGTGTGAAAAGACATCAAAATGCAGTTTTTGGTGGAAAAATTTATTCTCTTTTATAAATAATTTATTTTATTTAATATATATGTTTAACAAAATTAATTTCATTTAAAATTAGATATTTAAAAACCCTCTAATATGTAAAATTGCAAAGATATCTATGTAAAAAAAAAAAGAAAAAAAAAAGAAAAAAAAAAATAAAAAAAATAAACTGTAAGGCAGAATTGTTTTGTAGATTGCCCTGTACTTGATTTTAAATACAATAAATTTACCGTGATGGTAAAGCCACGGGCACGACAGTTTAGTATGCCGGGGTTTCGGACAAGGCGGTTCTAATGGTGTACTTTTTGTTTTGATCTGACTCTTTTTTTAAGAACTATGGGTTTTTATATTTCTTAACATTGGACGTGATCGTCTCTTACTAGGTTGCTAGCTACCGCTGCAACCCGGATATCAGTTAGTATGGGAGAGAGATCGTTCTTTACTGTAACTCTTTTAGAAATAATTTATTTTAGTTACTATAGATTTTTAACCCAATTAATTTCCTTTAAAATGAGCTATTGAACAACCCTCTACGATGTTCCATTGCCAAGCTATCTCTGGATACAAAAAAAGAAAAAAAGAAAAAAAGAAAAAAATATCCCGTTTGTGGAGAATAACCTGGTTCAAGTCAATTTTCTTGATTTTCAAGACAATATATTTCCCTTGTTGTTCAAGCCAAGGGACAGAAAGTTTCCTATACAGGGGTTTCAGACAAGGCGGTTCTAATGGTGTACTTTTTGTTTTGATCTGACTCCTTTGTTAGGAACTATGGGCTTTTATATTTCTTAACATTGGACGTGATCGTCTCTTACTAGGTTGCTAGCTACCGCTGCAACCCGGATTTTCAATTTAAAATTTAAAAAAGAAACTTGTTTATTTACATTCTAGCTAAAATAATGAAGATAATATGAATGAACCCCAGCGTTCAGTTTCTTTGGACTTGAGTTCGTTTTTTAACTATAAATACAAACAGGAAAAAGCCTACGGCTTTTTCTTCTTTTAAATAGTAAGAGACGAAACTCAAACAATCAAGTAGCTAACTAAGTCCAATGTATGGAATGGGTTGTTATTTCAGTGATCGTCTTTTAATGTAAAAATATAAATACTGTAATCTTAACTATAGTGAAGTTGTGTATGCAAGTTAGTATAGAGAAGAGTTTGATCTTTATGATATTTGCAGTTTACACAAGCTGCAAAGAACGCATAAGGCCAAAATTAAAAATTATATTCAGAAGTCCAAAAACATGGCAACAATGCTGGCTGATCTTAGTAAATTTAGAAAAATTTTACGAATGTTTTACCGGGATTACGAAAAATATTCAAAATTAAAGATTAAAATTATCTCTGAAAGAATGGATTTTGTTGAAAAGTCAGCTAGAGATGCTTTCGCAAAACTTCATAGTAATATCCAAAAGAAATGTTGCATATTTAGTGAAAAGCTTCCAAGGTATGAACCGGCAACTGTGGAACAGTTTACAGATGTAATGGGAAATTTTATACATCACTGTGAATATATGGAGGCATAATTGTTCTTTACTTAGTTTCAGCTTTAATTCGATTATCCAGACTTTATGTACTAACTACATCCAAAGACTATGGCGTCATTGATTAATATTGTATATAAAAAATTAAGTTTTTCGTAAAAAAAAATTAATTTAAAAAAAAAATTAAGTACAAATAGCGCTAGATCTAGAGATTTCCTTTAAAATGACCCATTGAACAACTCTCTACGATGTTCCAGTGCCAAGCTATCTGTGGAAAAGAAATAAAGAAAAAAAATATCCCGTTTGTGGAGAATAACGTGGTTAAAGTCTATTTTCTTGATTATCAAGCCAATATATTTTCTTTGTTATTCAAGCCGCAGGGCGGTAAGTTTCCTTTATAGGTGTTTCGGACAAGGCGGTTCTAATGGTGTACTTTTTGTTTTGATCTGACTCTGTTTTTAGGAGTTAGGGGTTTCTATATTTCTTAACATTGGACGTGATCGTCTCTTACTAGGTTGCTAGCTACCGCTGCAACCCGGATTGTTGAAAACACAGTTAGAAATATTTTTTTCCCTAGGAGAAAATTCCCTAGGAATTTTTTTTTTAATCATCAGTCTTTATAAGACACATGCTTAATAGCCCTTATTTACAGTGTTTTGCTATCCTATATGTTCCCTTTTCATTTACATCAATTGTGGCAAAACAATCTGAGACTATGGTAAACCTTGTTAGAGTGACAAGAAAAGATATAGAAGAGAATGAAAAAGTCCGTTACACTTAAGATGTGAAGTAAAATTTATTTTGTAATAGACCTACTACAAAATATTTGATTTTCAAGTCAGATCAACGGAACTTGAAATTGAAACTCAAGCATTTTACAGTAGGTTGCATCTGGAAATGGCTAATTGCAGAAAGAGTAAAGCCAAGATAGATAGTCCAAGCAATTGAGACGCAAATGTTTAAATAGCTGCACGGGTAGATGGCGGGAGTAAGTTGAATTGAAAATCATGTATTTTGCAGTAGGATGCATCAAGATATGGCAAATTGTAGAAAGAAAAAAGCTAATTAAAACAAGTTAATTTAAAAATAGAATCAATTATTTTACGAAAAACTGTATATTTCATATTAAAGATTGATTAATGACGTCATCGTAGGTTGTAAACAGGTCGTCTCTTACTATTCTAATTAACGAAAACCATAGGTTCTTTCTTGTTTGTAATTTCACATCAAACAAAGAACATCTGTATTAGACAACACCCAGATTAAGTTCATCACATTTTGGTCATCCCATTCAAAAGTCCAAGAAAATGGCAAAAATGCAGGCAGAGTTTTCGTAAATTTAAAAATATTTTACAAATATGTTACCAGGATTACGAAAAATATTCAAAGTTACAAATTAAAATTTTCTTTGAAAGAGCAGATGTTGCTGAAAAGTCCACTAGAAATGCTCTGGCAAAACTTCATAGTAATATCCAAAGGAAATTTTGTACGTTTAATGAAAAGCTTCCAAAGTATGGACTGGACACTATGGAATAGCTTATAGATGCAATGAAAAACACTAGACAGAGGTGTAAATATATAGAGGTGTACATCTTTGAAAATTTGTATATTACTTTTAGAAGAAGCAATTGTAGTTTATGTATCAGTAATAAAAATTTATATACAAGCATATTTATGAACAACGAAGGAAAAACACATTTTTTCAATTATGGAGAAAACGAACCTGTTAGGGCTATTAGCATATGTCTTAGTAAGATTGATGATTATAAAAAAAAAATTCCTGGAGCTTCTCCTAGGGAAAAAAATATTTCTAGCTTTGTTTTGAACAATTTACATTAAGGAACCATTTTATATCTGGTCAATGGATCTCAGAGAAAAATTGTAACTTTGCGCTATAAGTGACCAATATATAATTTTTGCAGTAGAGCATTTCACTAATTATACATACATGGCACCAGCCAAAGACTTCAGGTCAAAATCAGTGATGGAATTTATAATAAAAGTATCACATTTTGGAAATATGGACTTCCTACTGTCGGATAATCCTTCATGCTTTACAAGCAAAACCTTGAATGAAATTGCAAAAACATTAGAATTCAAAATTATACATTCATCGCCAAGGAACCCCCAATCAAATGGTTTAGCAGAAAATATAATTTTCGCATTCATTGTTACGAATCCTGCAGACATGTTCAAAACAATTTTCGAACTTGAGAGTTCACTACCAATAGGCTATAGAATATCGGTTAATTACAGACGTTACGGCTTATTAGAACCTTATAAATTGACTAGCTGTAATGTTATGACCCAAGAATTGAAATTGTTAGTTATTTGTGATTTTTCTGTATCAAATAAACAAGATGAGTTCAGAATGTATGAAATGTTCAGCATTCTATTCCCAGTGTCAAATCCTTCGTATTTCTTTCAAATTGAAAACGAGTTTAAATTTTTTGGGTTGATTAAGATGGAATTTACGAAGTGTTAGCTTGGGTTCGAATCCCGGCGTGGGAATTATTCTTAAAACAAAATCAGGTGAAATTAATTAGCTAATTTGACAAGACATAGGTAACTAAGGGTAAGAGTTCGTTCTTTACTATAACTGTATCAAGTATCAAGAACCTAACAAAAAATTAAACTAATTTTTAAATTTTCAGGTATTTTTCTAGTCTAAATTAAAAGATTAAAACTATTGTTCAGACACCATAAATATTTTTGCAGTTTATAAATTTAGCGATTCTATAGCGATAATAGGTTTTAGATATTACGTCATGTCACTTATTACGTCATATATGGTTATTAGTAGATAATCGGTAAAATATTCGTTCTTTATTATAATCTTTTCAAGATACTATCTCTGTTATCTGTGTAGTACTGTTTTTTTTTAACTTGCGTGCAGCTTGCTTGATTGAAACCATTATGTAATTTACGAATGAGACCATTTACATCTTTGTCATTCTTAAGTAGTAATCATATATGGTTATTAGTACACAATAGGTTTTAGATATTAAGTCATGTCACTTATTACGTCATATATGGTTATTAGTAGATAATCGGTAAAATATACGTTCTTTATTATAATAAAAACTTCAAAAACGCATAAAAAAGTTGTTCATATTCATTATTGTATATTTTTTTATATTCAATTTTGTTTTATTCATTTTATATTCGTTATTATGAATCTGAAAAACATTTTGGGGGAGGGGGGTTCAAGCCCACTAAACTCTTTGGATACGTCCTTGAATGTTATTAATTTACTTTAAAATGATCCATTGAACAACTCTCTACGATGTTCCAGTGCTAAGCTATCTATGGAATATAAAGTTTAAAATACAACCTTACAACGAACTGTTTGATTGTTTCAAAAAATCAAATGTCTTTGAAAAGACAGCAGTATGGAAAGACATCAAAAATACAGTTTTTATTGGAAAAATTTATCCTGTTTTAAACTAATTTGTTTTAGTTACAAACAGGAAAAAGTCTACGGCTTTTCTTCTTTGAAATAGTAAGAGACGAACCTCAAACAATCAAGTAGCTAACTAATTCCAATGTATGCAATTGTTTGTTATTCCAATGATCGTCTTTTAATGTAGCCAGTCTCTTTGGAGGCGTGGGTTCAAATCTTACCGCTGGTATACGATTATGATTTATATTTACAAAAATCAAATATCTCTGAAAAGACTGCAGTATGAAAAGACATCAAAAATGCAGTTTTTAATTGAAAAATTTATTCTTTCTTGGAAAGAGAGCATAGATTTTAGTTACAAAAGATTTTTAACCCAATTAATTTCCTTTAAAATCAGCCAATGAACAACTCTCTACGATGCTCCAGTGCCTAACTATCTGTGGAAAACAAGAAAAAAAATATCCCGTTTAGGCAGAATGTTGTAGTAGTTGCCACTTTTCTTGATTTTCAAGTCAATATATTTCCCTTGCTGTTCAAGCCAAGGGACAGAAAGTTTCCTATACAGGGGTTTCTGACAAGGCGGTTTTAATGGTGTACTTTTTGTTTTGATCTGACTCCTTTTTAGGGACTATGGGTTTTATATTTCTTAACATTGGACTTGTTCGTCTCTTACTAGGTTGCTAGCTACCAATGCGAACCCGGATTATGACATCATTGATCAATCTTTGACATGATGAAATTATAATCTTATTTTAGTTACTGTGGGCTGGTTACTTAGTTACTTATTTAGGTTATTTAGTTACTGTAATCTTATTTTAGTTAAGTTCGTTCTTTACTGTAAATTTTTTAGGAACTATGGGTTTTTATATTTCTTAACATTGGACGTGATCGTCTCTTACTAGGTTGCTAGCTACCGCTGTAACTCGGATATTTGATTCGGTAATCTTCACCATTGTGATAACGCTCCTTGATCTTTTGTTTGGCTGTCTCAATTTTCGCATGTCTATAATCTTCATCATTGTGATAACATATCTTGCTGTTTTGTTTTGCTCTCTCAATTTTTACTTCTCGATACGCCTGGTCGGTTGAATACCTTTGCTTTTCTCTTTTCAAGATACTATCTCTGTTGGCTGTGTAGTAATGTTTTTTTAACTTGCGTGCAGCTTGCTTGATTGAAACCATTATGTAATTTACGAATGAGACCATTTACATATTTGTCGTTCTTAAGTAGTAATCATATATGGTTATTAGTACCAATAGGTTTTAGATATAAAGTCATGTCACTTATTACGTCATATATGGTTATTAGTAGATAATCGGTAAAATATTCGTTCTTTATTATAAAAAATAATAACATTGGACGTGATCGTCTCTTACTAGGTTGCTAGCAACCGCTGCAACCCGGATTTGTTATTTCAGTGATCGTCTTTTAATGTAAAACCCGGATAACATTAGACGTGATCGTCTCTTACTAGGTTGCTAGCTACCACTGCAACCCGAATCAAACAATCAAATAGCTAACTAAGTCCAATGTATGCAATGGCTTTTATTCCAATGATCGTCTTTTAATGTAACTATTTCATTTTTCATTATGGGGTGTGATCGTCTCTTACTAGGTAGCTAGCTACCGCCGGAACCCGGATTCAGTTATTATGGGCTTTAGTTTGTCCTTTAATGTAAAATTAGCATAAAAATACGATTCTTTTGATGTAATTATTGGTGTCAAAATTCCGTTTTTTAGAGTTTCGGTTACTATTGAGACGGGTCGCTCTTACTATACAGTTCGTTACCACGAACTGTTTGATAGACGAACCTCAAACAATCAATTTGCTAAATAAGTCCAATATATGCAATGATTTGTTATTCCAATGATCATCTTTTAATGTACTCCTTTGCGTAGATACCCTAGAAAAGTTTACCGATGATAATACAAGCACTAAAGCTAAGGCTACAACTATTATATTACATTTTATTTAATATCAGCTAGCGTTCGTTCTATATTATAAATACCTCGACAATTGCTATGGGATTGAGTTCGTTCTTTAATATAAAAAAATTAAGAACAAATGGCACTAGATCTAGAGATTTCTTTTAAAATGAGCCATTGAACAATTCTCTACGATGTTCCAGTGCCAAGCTATCGGTGGAAAAAAATCTTTAATATTAATTATAATCTTTTTTTAGTTACTATGGGTTGGAAGTTTGTTCTTTACTGTAATTTCTTTTTTCTTATATTCGATTCGGTAATCTTCATCATTGTGATAAAGCTCCTTGATGTTTTGTTTGGCTCTCTCAATTTTTACTTCTCGATACGCCTGGTCGGTTGAATACCTTTGCTTTTCTCTTTTCAAGACACTATCTCAGTTGTCTGTTTAGTACTGTTTTTTTAACTTGCCTGCAGCTTGCTTTGTTCTAACCATTATATAAATCACGAATCAGACCGTTTTCATCTTTGTAGTTCTCAATTCGTAATTATTACGTCATGGCGTAATGATTTTATTCCATTATGAAGTCATGGCACAATGATATTATTTCATGACGTCTTCAGAAACCACAACATACTTTCGTGTTTTTCTATTCACGTCATAGCTCTAATATAAAGCTATGACGACATTCATTATTTATCTAGTAGGGTTTCAGACAAGGTAGTTCTAATGATGTACTTTTATTTTGATCTTACTCTATTTTTAAGAGTTTTGGGTTTTTATATTTCTTAGCATGGGACTGATCGTCTCTTACTAGGTTGCTAGCTACTGCTGCAATCCAAATTATAAGAGGCAGCCTGGCCGAGTGGTCCAAGACACTGGTGTTAGCCACCAGTCTCTTCGGAGGCGTGGGTTCAAATCTTACCGCTGGTATACGATTATGTTTGAAAGACTGCAGTGTGAAAAGACATCAAAAATGCAGTTCTTGGTGGAAAAATTTATTCTCTTTTAGAAATAATTTATTTTAGTTACTATAGATTTTCAACCCAATTATTTTCCTTTAAAATGAGCTATTGAACAACCCTCTACGATGTTCCAGTGCCAAGCTATCTGTGGAAAAGAAAGAAAAGAGAAAAAAAGAAAAAAATATCCCGTTTAGGCAGAATGTTGTAGTAGCTGCCACTTTTCTTGATTTTCAAGCCAATATATTTCCCTTGCTGTTCAAGCCAAGGGACAGAAAGTTTCCTATACAGGGGTTTCCGACAAGGCGGTTCTAATGGTGTACTTTTTGTTTTGATCTGACTCCTTTGTTAGGAACTATGGGTTTTTATATTTCTTAACATTGGACGTGATCGTCTCTTACTAGGTTGCTAGCTACCGCTGCAACCTGGATATTATTTATGAGAGGCAGCCTGGCCGAGTGGTCCAAGGCACTGGTGTTAGCCACCAGTCTCTTCGGAGGCGTGGGTTCAAATCTTACCGCTGGTATACGATTATTTATGTTTGAAAGACTGCAGTGTGAAAAGACATCAAAAATGCAGTTTTTGGTGGAAAAATTTATTCTCTTTTAGAAATAATTTATTTTAGGAATTTTAGATTTTGAACCCAAACAATTTCCTTTAAAATGAGCCATTGAACAACTCTCTAAGATGTTCCAGTGCCAAGCTATCTCTGGAAAAGAAGAAAAAAAGAAAAAAAAATATCCCGTTTAGGCAGAATGTTGTAGTAGCTGCCACTTTTCTTGATTTTCAAGCATATATATTCCCCTTGCTGTTCAAGCCAAGGAACAGAAAGTTTACTATACAGGGGTTTCAGACAAGGCAGTTCTAATGGTGTACTTTTTGTTTTGATATGACTCCTTTTTAGGAACTATGGGTTTTTATATTTCTTAACATTGGACGTGATCGTCTCTTACTAGGTTGCTAGCTACCGCTGCAACCTGGATAAAAATTCGATGATCGAGCCTTTATGTAACCCGGATTAAAAAATTATTATCATATCTTATATGTAACTTTTATTTTGTAAGTCTTCGATAGTCTAATGGTAAGTATGCCCACTTGTTACCTGGGAGAAGGGGGTTCGATTCCCCATCGGGGAGAACTTTTAATATGTTGAATTAAAAACACTATCTTTTCAATTTAAAATTTAAAAAAGAAACTTGTTTATTTACATTCTAGCTAAAATAATGAAGATAATATGAATGAACCACAGTGTTCAGTTTCTGTGGACTTGAGTTCGTTTTTTAACTATATAAATACAAACAGGAAAAAGCCTACGGCTTTTTCTTTTAAATAGTAAGAGACGAAACTCAAACAATCAAGTAGCTAACTAAGTCCAATGTATGGAATGGTTTGTTATTTCAGTGATCGTCTTTTAATGTAAAAATATAAATACTGTAATCTTAACTATAGTGAAGTTGCGTATGCAAGTTAGTATAGGGAAGAGTTCGATCTTTATTATAAAACCCTCTACGATGTTCCAGTGCCAAGCTATCCGTGGAAAAGAAAAAAAAAGAAAAAAAAGAAAAAAATATCCCATTTGGGGAGAATAACGTGGTTAAAGTCAATTTTCTTGATTTTCAAGCCAATATATTTCCCTTGCTGTTCAAGCCAAGGGACAGAAAGTTTCCTATACAGGGGTTTCGGACAAGGCGGTTCTAATGGTGTACTTTTTGTTTTGATCTGACTCCTTTGTTAGGAACTATGGGTTTTTATATTTCTTAAGATTGGACGTGATCGTCTCTTACTAGGTTGCTAGCTACCGCTGCAGCCCGGATCCAGTGCCCAGCTAGTTGAAGAGGAAAATCAAGCGGAATGAAAAAAATATCCCGTTTAGGCAGAATGTTGTAGTAGCTGCAATTTTTCTTGATTTTCAAGCCAATATATTTTCTTTGTTATTCAAGCCAAGGGACAGAAAGTTAAGTATAGGGAAGTTTCAGACAAGGTGGTTCTAATGGTGTAATTTTTGTTTTGATTTGACTCTTTTCTTAGGAGTTAGGGGTTTTTACATTTCTTAACATTGGATGTGATCGTCTCTTACTAGGTTGCTAGCTACCGCTGCAACCTGGATTAATGTAACTTTATGTACGGCTTTTTCTTCTTTGAAATAGCAAGAGACGAACCTCAAACGATCAAGTCGCTATCTAAGTCCAATGAATGCAATAAATTTTTATTCCAATGATCGTCTTTTAATGTAACATATCAGTTACTATGGGAGAGAGATAGTTCTTTACTGTAAATTTCTTCTTTGAAATAGTAAGAGACGAACCTCAAGTAACTACCCCTGGAACCACCATATATCAGTTACTATGTTTGAGAAGATCGTTCTTTATTGTAATTTTAATGTAATTACAATAATAATAATATTAAACCCGGATTAAAAAATTATTATCATATCTTGTATGAAACTTTCATTATACAAGTCTTCGATAGTCCAATGGTAAGCATACCTACTTGTTACCTGGGAGAAGGGGGTTCGATAATATGAATGAACCACAGGGTTCAGTTTCTTTTGACTTGAGTTCGTTTTTTAACTATAAATACAAACAGGAAAAAGCCTACGGCTTTTTCTTCTTTTAAATAGTAAGAGACGAAACTCAAACAATCAAGTAGCTAACTAAGTCCAATGTATGGAATGGTTTGTTATTTCAGTGATTTACTAACATACTCTTTATTATAACTATATAATTTAGTATAGGCAAGAGGTCGTTCTTTATTATACGTGGGTTCAATTCTTACCGCTGGTATACGATTATGTTTGAAAGACTGCAGTGTGAAAAGACATCAAAAATGCAGTTTTTGGTGGAAAAATTTATTCTCTTTTAGAAATAATTTATTTTAGTTACTATATATTTTTAACCAAATTAATGTCCTTGAAAATGCGCTATTGAACAACCCTTTACGTTGTTCCAGTGCCAAGCTATCTGTGTAAAATAAAAAAGAAAAAAAAAGAAAAAAAAAAGAAAAAAATATCCCGTTTAGGCAGAATGTTGTAGTAGCTGCCACTTTTCTTGATTTTCAAGCCAATATATTTCCCTTGCTGTTCAAGCCAAGGGACAGAAATTTTACTATGCAGGGGTTTCGGACAAGGCGGTTCTAATGGTGTACTTTTTGTTTTGATCTGACTCTTTTTTTAAGAACTATGGGTTTTTATATTTCTTAACATTGGACGTGATCGTCTCTTACTAGGTTGCTAGCTACCGCTGCAACCCGGATTGCTAGCTACCGCTGCAACCCGGATGTTACGCCGTCGTTCGAACGCCGTGTAACGAGGTGGAGTCTCTTGTGCTCAAAGAGAGTGTTTGTGACGCATAGGTTGTTGTATCTGTCGAGCTATCCACAAGTTTTCGCACGCTGTATAACAATGTTACTAAACTTTGATATTATAATTCTCTAAATTATTAATCAATTTGCTTTAATTTACCCGTGTTTTCTCTTTCTTTCTTGTTTCTATTCTTTCTTTTCAATTTTTTGTTGTTATGGTCGTCAACAAGTTCACTTCCAGGATCCTTATTATTATGTTTGAAACAGTTTGTTACCACGTTAATAATTTTAGCGATTAAGCCAAAAAAGAAAATTTTGGTTCCAGGAGTTTCTGTTACTATTGAGACAAGTAGCTATTATTACTATAGAGTTCATTACCATGAACTGTTTTATTGCTTCAAAATTGAAATATCTTTGAAAAGACTGCAGCATGAAAATACATCAAAAATGCAATTTTTTTGACAAAATTGATTCTACTTTAAAAAGTATTTTATTTTTAATTACAAAAGTGACTAGATGTTGCAATTTCCTTTAAAATGAGCTATTATACAGCTCTCTATGATTTTCCAGTGCCCAGCTAGCTGAGAAGAAAAATAAAGCGGAAAGAAAAAAAATATCCCGTTTGTGGAGAATAACGTGGTAAAAGTCAATTTTCTTTATTTTCAAGCCAATATATTTTCTTTTTTATTCAAGCCAAAGGGCGGTAAGTTTCCTTAATAGGGGTTTCGGACAAGGTGGTTCTAATGGTATACTTTTTGTTTTGATCTGACTCTTTTTTTAGGAGTTAGGGGTTTTATATTTCTTTACATTGGAGGTGATCGTCTCTTACTAGGTTGCTAGCTACCGCTGCAACCCGGAACACGGCGATTCTAATAGTGTTCTTTTTGTTTTGAATCTTTTTTCAGGAGTTATGGGTTACAATAGTTTTTTACTATGGGGCGTGATCGTCTCTTACTAGGTTGCTAGCTACCGCTGCAACCCCAATTAATAACTACTACATGAGATTCTTTTGACTGACACCTTTTATGATGAAATATGTCGATCCTTTATGTAAATATAGTTAAGTTGCCTATGCAATTTAGTATAGGCAAAAGTTGGTTCTTTATTAAAAATTTATGATGAACTATATCGGTCCCTTATGTAAGTTGCTAGCTACCGCTGCAACCCGGATAATAAACTGATTACAAACAGGAAAAAGCCTACGGCTTTTTCTTCTTTTAAATAGTAAGATACGAACCTCAAACAATCAAGTAGCTAACTAATTCCAATGTATGCAATTGTTTGTTATTTCAATGATCGTCTTTTAATGTAAAATTACATAATCCATATTTGTGTTTCAGTTAACATGGGCTAGGTGTCCTTCTTTATTGTAATTCGTTCTTTATAATATTTAATGTAACATATCAGTTACTATGGGAGAGAGATCGTTCTTTACTGTAATCTTATGGTGTACTTTTTGTTTTGATCTGACTCTTTTTTTTAGGAGTTAGGGGTTTTTATATTTCTTAACATTGGACGTGATCGTCTCTTACTAAGTTGCTAGCTACCGCTGCAACCCGGATCTAGTTTTATTTGACAAAAAAAGATCTTTTACAAGGAAACAGGCAGCTAACAAAGTCCAGTATATGCGATGGTATGTTCTTTGAATGATCGTCTTTTAATGTAATTTTAAAAATAATTTATTTTATAATTAAGAAAGGTGTTTAACCCCATTAATTTCCTTTAAAATGAGCTATTAAACAACTCTGTACGATGTTCCATTGCCAAGCTATATGTGGAATTACTAACCTATACTATAATTAAGTGGCGTATAAAATTTAGTATAGGCAAAAGGTCGTTCTTTATTATAAATATAAATACAAACAGGAAAAAGCCTACGGCTTTTTCTTCTTTTAAATAGTAAGAGACGAAACTCAAACAATCAAGTAGCTAACTAAGTCCAATGTATGGAATGGTTTGTTATTTCAGTGATCGTCTTTTAATGTAACAAACCAAAAAAAGCTTGGTTCCAGGATACAATAATAAATTTGAACTGAGATGAAAAAAAAATTTCTTCCAGGAGACAAAAAGCAAAACTAATTTTAGAATTTTCATGTATTTTTGTTGTTTAAATTAAAAAATTACTATTACTGATTAGGTATCATAAATATTTTTGCAGTTTACATAATAATTTTAGCGATTAAGCCAAAAAAGAAAATTTTGGTTCCAGGAGTTTCGGTTACTATTGAGACAAGTAGCTATTATTACTATAGAGTTCATTACATGGACTGTTTTATTGCTTCAAAATTCAAATATCTTTGAAAAGACTGCAGTATGAAAATACATCAAAAATGCAATTTTTTTGACAAAATTGATTCTACTTTAAAAAGTATTTTATTTTTAAATACAAAAGTGACTAGATGTTGCAATTTCCTTTAAAATGAGCTATTATACAGCTCTCTATGATTTTCCAGTGCCCAGCTAGCTGAGCAGAAAGAAAAAGCGGAAAGAAAAAAATATCCCGTTTGTGGAGAATAACGTGGTAAAAGTCAATTTTCTTGATTTTCAAGCCAATATATTTTCTTTGTTATTCAAGCCAAAGGGCGGTAAGTTTCCTTTATAGAGGATTCGGACAAGGCGGTTCTAATGGTGTACTTTTTGTTTTGATCTGACTCTTTTTTTAGGAGTTGGGGGGTTTTATATTTCTTGACATTGGAGGTGATCGTCTCTTACTAGGTTGCTAGCTACCACTGCAACCCGGATTACTTTCATTTTCACGATTTGTTTTTTTTTTATTATTTAATTACTTACAGATAGTAATATTCAATGGAAAACATGTGGAGAAATTTTTTTAAGAAAAGTAAAGAGCCTGACTGAACTAAAAATAAGCAGAAATATTGTCAAATATTCTTCAAAGTAAAAACTATTATATATCCTATCTATATGTGTTGCATCGTCATGCATATGATAAGTTATTTTAACATTTCAGTTACTATGGCCTATATTTTGTTCTTTATTACTGTTTGCAAAACGTGTTTTTTCTTCTTTTGGTTACTATGGGCATGGTTCGCCTTTTACTAGGTTGTGCCAACTACTGCAATTTTGATTTTTCAAAACATGTTTTAAACTTTTAGATACTATGAGCTTTGCTTTGTCTATAATCTTACTATAATCTTACTTTTTTACTATAATCTTACTAGGATGCTAGCTACCGCTGCAACCCGGATCAAATATCTTTGAAAAGACTGCAGTATGAAAAGACAACAAATTGTCTGCGGTTAGAAGACAAGTGACAATCATAATCCATATATATATAATCTATATATAGAAGCCTGCCACATGCCGAATGCTGGGGCCCAGCAGCGAAGCCGCCAGGCTCCCGGTACTATAAATAATGTAAACTTCACAGCTAGCTCAGTCCAATATATGCAATGGTGTGCTTTTCTAATGATCTTCCTTTAAAATAAACTATGGACTAAAGTTCGTTCTTTAATGTATATATTAAAAAATTATTATCATATCTTATATGTAACTTTGATTTTATAAGTCTTGATAGTCTAATGGTAAGCATGCCCACTTGCGGGGAGAACTTTTAATGTGTAGAATTAAAAGCACTATCTTTTAAATTTAAAATTTAAAAAAGAAACTTGTTTATTTACATCCTAGCTAAAATAATGGAGATAATATGAATGAACCACAGGGTTCAGTTTCTTAGGGCATGAGTTCGTTTTTTAACTGTAAATAAAAACAGGAAAAAGCCTACGGCTTTTTCTTCTTTTAAATAGTAAGAGACGAAACTCAAACAATCAAGTAGCTAACTAAGTCCAATGTATGGAATGGTTTGTTATTTCAGTGATCGTCTTTTAATGTAAAAATGTTTGAAAGACTGCAGTATGAAAAGACATCAAAAATGAAGCTTTTAGTGGAAAAATTTATTCTGTTTTTAAAATAATTTGTTTTAGTTACAAAGTGTTTTTAACCTAATTAATTTCCTTTAAAATGAGCCGTTGAACAACTCTCTATGATGTTCCTGTGCCAAGCTAACTCTGGAAAAGAAAGAAAAGAGAAAAAAAGAAAGAAAAAAATATCCCGTTTAGGCAGAATGTTGTAATAGCTGCCACTTTTCTTGATTTTCAAGCAAATATATTTTTCTTGCTGTTCAAGCCAAGGGAGAGATAGTTTCATATAAAGGGGGTTTCGGACAAGGTGGTTCTAATGGTGTACTTTTTGTTTTGATCTGACTCCTCTGTTAGGAACTATGGGTTTTTATATTTCTTAACATTGGACGTGATCGTCTCTTACTAGGTTGCTAGCTACCGCTGCAACCCGGATCAACTATATCAGTCCTTTATGTAATCAAATATCTTTGAAAATACTGCAGTACGAAAATACATCAAAAATGCAGTTTTTTGACAAAATAATTCTGTTTTAAAAACTATTTAATTTTTAATAACAAAAGGCATTGGATGTAGCAATTTACTTTAAAATGAACCATTATACAGCTCTCTATGATTTTCCAGTGCCCAGCTAGCTGAGGAGAAAAATTAAACATAAAGAAAAAGCAAAATGCTGAATGTGGAGGATATCGTAGTTAAAGTTAATTTTCTTGATTTTCCAGCCAATATATTTTCCTTGTTATTCAAACCATGGGACAGTTTTATTATATAGGGACAGTTTTATTACAGGATTTTTATTATATTAAATATAACTTTACAAGCCGATACAACAATTAAGTGGCCTATAAAAGTTAGTACAGGCAAGAGTTCGTTCTTTATAATAATTTTATAGTTTCCGTTACTATTAAGACGAGTTGCTCATACTATTCAGTTTGTTACCACGAACTGTTTGATTATTTTAAACAATTAATAATGAACTATATCGATCCTTTATTAAAATTTTTTAAAGGTTAGGGGTTTTTATATTTCTTAACATTGGACGTGATCCTCTCTTACTACGTTGCTAGCTACCTCTGAAACCCGGATTATTGCTCAGATATCATAAATATTTTTGCAGTTTACATAATAACTTTAGCGATTCTAAACTGAAAAATAAAATATATATTAAAGAATGGATTTTTTTGGTCTGAAACTACATAGTCAATCCCACATCGGGTAGTTAGAACCTAACCAAAAATAAAACTAATTTTAAAATTTTAAGGTATTTTTCTAGCTTGAATTTAAATATTCAAACTATTGCTCGGATACCATGGATGTTTTTGCAGTTTACACAAGCTGCAAAGAACGCACAGGCTGATCTTTGTAAATTGAGAAAACTTTTACGAATGTTTTACCGGGATTACGAAAAATATTCAAAATTAAATTTTAAAATTATCTCTGAAAGAATAAATTTTGTTGAAAAGTCAGTTAGAGATGCTTTCGTGAAACTTCATAGTAATATCCAAAAGGAATGTTGCATGTTTAGAGAAAAGCTTCCAAGGTATGGACCGGCAACTGTGGAACAGTTTACAGATTTAATGGGAAATCTTATACATCACTGTGAATATATGGAGGCATAATTGTCCTTTGCTTAGTTTCAGCTTAAATTCGATGATCGAGCCTTTATGTATAACCCCATTAATTTCCTTCAAAATGAGCCATTGAACAACTATCTACAATGTTCCAGTGCCAAGCTATCTCTGGATACAAAAAAAGAAAAGAGGAAAAAATATCCCGTTTGGGGAGAATAACGTGGTTAAAGTCAATTTTCTTGATTTTCAAGCCAATATATTTCCCTTGCTGTTCAAGCCAAGGGACAGAAAGTTTTCTATACAGGGGTTTCGGACAAGGCGGTTCTACTGCTGCACTGTTTTGATCTGACTCCTTTTTTAGGAACTATGGGTTTTTATATTTCTTAACATTGGACGTGATCGTCTCTTACTAGGTTGCTAGCTACCGCTGCAACCCGGATTGTTTGGCTGTCTCAATTTTCCCTTTTCGATACCCCTGATCCGTAACATACCTCTGTTTTTCTCTGTCATATTTCATTTTCTTAAATTCTGGATCACAAGACATCTTAGTAGCAATCCTTACGCGTTCTCGAGCTTTATTGCGTTCGGTGGCATTTTTATCTCTATTAAATAAACTTTTCCTATATTTCAGGATGTTAGCTTTATTTTTTGCGTAGTAAAGTTTTCTATTAGTAGAAATTTGGATTGCTCTATTTTGATAGTTTTTTTGGTTATTCTTTCTTTTTTCCACTCGCGTGAGACCATATTTTTTCAAGGTTTAGAATTATTAAGTACACAATACCCCGTGTCAAGTATCTAAAACCTAGCATAAAAAAAAACTAATTTTTAAATTTTCAGGTATTTATCTTGTTTGAATTACAAAATTAGTATTATTGGTTAGACACCATAAATATTTTTGCAGTTTACATAATAAGTTTAGCGATTCTGGACTGAAAAATAAAATAATTGCAATTATAAGACAATAATATGGAGATACGTACTTTACGGGTTACAAACCAAAAAAAGTTTGGTTCCAGGATACAATAATAACTTTGAACTGAGATGAAAAAAAATTTTCTTCCAGGAGACAAAAAATAAAACTAATTATAAAATTTTCATGTATTTTTGTTGTTTAAATTAAGAAATTACTATTACTGATTAGGCATCATAGATAATTTTGCAGTTTACATAATAATTTTAGCGATTAAGCCAAAAAAGAAAATTTTGGTTCCATGAGTTTCGGTTACTATTGAGACAAGTAGCTATTATTACTATAGAGTTCATTACCATGAACTGTTTGATTGCTTCAAAATTGAAATATCTTTGAAAAGACTGCAGCATGAAAATACATCAAAAATGTAATTTTTTTGACAAAATTGATTCTACTTTAAAAAGTATTTTATTTTTATTACAAAAGTGACTAGATGTTGCAATTTCCTTTAAAATGAGCTATTATACAGCTCTCTATGATTTTCCAGTGCCCAGCTAGCTGAGAAGAAAAATCAAGCGGAAAGAAAAAAATATCTCGTTTGTGGAGAATAACGTGGTAAAAGTCAACTTTCTTGATTTTCAAGCCAATATATTTTCTTTGTTATTCAAGCCAAAGGGCGGTAAGTTTCCTTAATAGGGGTTTCGGACAAGGTGGTTCTAATGGTATACTTTTTGTTTTGATCTGACTCTTTTTTTTAGGAGTTAGGGTTTTTATATTTTTTTATATTGGAGGTGATCGTCTCTTACTTGGTTGCTAGCTACCGCTGCAACCCGGATTGCTCCTTAGACACCATAAATATTTTTGCAATTTACATAAAAGCTTTAGAGATTCTAAACTAAAAACTAAATGATCTTAGAGTTTTTGATTTTTCTATAGCATCATATCCAGTGACAGCTTCATACAAAGGTGGCCTGATAGCAAAACACATCGAAGAGTTTAAGTTTTAGTTTAGAGTTTTAATTTAGAGTATTATGGCGTTTATAATGGCATTATAACGTCATAGTTATGTGAGGCAGCGTGGTCGAGCGGTTTAAGGGGCTGGTGTTAGCCACTCTTCAATTCGGAGGCATGGGTTCGAATCCTACCGCTGACAGTATTTTATACCAAAGCTAATTATAATCTTGTTTTAGTTACTATGAACTGAAGTTTGTTCTTTACTATGTAAGAATTATTGTAATTAGAACATTCCAATTTACAGTATCGATCCTTTGTGTAAAAAAAATTAATGTGACATGCCGTAACGAGTCAATTGAAGCAAGAGGAAAACCAAACTAATTTTAAAACTTTCAGTTTTTTTTCCGGGTTTAATTAAAAAATGAAAATTATTGATCAGACACCGTAATTATTTTTGCATTTTGCAGTTAGATAAAATTACTTTAGTTTAAATTTTTCAGGAATTAATTTAGTTTTATTTGACAAAAAATATCTTTTACGAGGAATCAGGCAGCTAACAAAGTCCAACATATGCGATAGTATGCTCTTTGAATGATCGTCTTTTAATGTAATTATATTTCTTAACATTGGACGTGATCGTCTCTTATTAGACTCTTAAAAAATCAGGCAGCTAACTAAGTCCAATGTATGCAATTGTTTGTTATTCCAACGATTGTCTTTTAATGTGACTACCAATGCAACCCGGAATATATTAAAGATTTGAGTTAGTATAAGCGAGGGTTCGTTCTTTATTATAATATCTAGTAGGGTTTCAGACCAGGTAGTTCTAATGATGTACTTTCGTTTTGATCTTACTCTAGTTTTAGGAGTTTTGTTATATTTCTTAGCATGGGACTGATCGTCTCTTACTAGGTTGCTAGCTACTGCTGCAACCCAAATTCACATATATATTTATTTATGAGAGGCAGCCTGGCCGAGTGGTCCAAGACACTGGTGTTAGCCACCAGTCTCTTCGGAGGCGTGGGTTCAAATCTTACCGCTGGTATACGATTATGTTTGAAAGACTGCAGTGTGAAAAGACATCAAAAATGAAGTTTTTGATGGAAAAATTTATTCTCTTTTAGAAATAATTTATTTTAGTTACTATAGATTTTTAACCCAATTAATTTCCTTTAAAATGAGCTATTGAACAACGCTCTACGATGTTCCAGTGCCAAGCTATCTGTGGAAAAGAAAAAAAAGAAAAAGAGAAAAAAATATCCCGTTTGGGGAGAAAAACGTGGTTAAAGTCAATTTTCTTGATTTTCAAGCCAATATATTTCCCTTGCTGTTCAAGCCAAGGGACAGAAAGTTTCCTATACAGGGGTTTCGGACAAGGCGGTTCTAATGGTGTACTTTTTGTTTTGATCTGACTCCTTTGTTAGGAACTATGGGTTTTTATATTTCTTAACATTGGACGTGATCGTCTCTTACTAGGTTGCTAGCTACTGCTGCAACCCGGATTAACTAGAGTGAAGTTGAGTATGCAAGTTAGTATAGGGAATAGTTTGATCTTTATTATATTTGTTTTGATCTGACTCCTTTGTTAGGAACTATGGGTTTTTATATTTCTTAACATTGGACGTGATCGTCTCTTACTAGGTTGCTAGCTACCGCTGCAACCCGGATCTTTTAGTGAAAATTTTTAATATATTGACCTTAAATATAATAACTGTACTAGCCTATACTATAGTTAAGTGGCCTAAAAGATTTAGTATAGGCAAGAGGTCGTTCTTTATTATAATTCTTTATTGTAAACAGAAAGTTTCCTATACAGAGATTTCGGACAAGGCGGTTCTAATGGTGTACTTTTTGTTTTGATCTGACTCCTTTTTTAGGAGCTATGTTTGTTTGTTTTTCTTAAAATTGGACGTGATCGTCTCTTACTAGGTTGCTAGCTACCGCTGCAACCCGGATACTGCTGTAACCCTGATAACAAACAGTAAAATATTACAAACAGGAAAAAGCCTACGGCTTTTTCTTCTTTGAAATAGTAAGAGACGAACCTCAAACGATCAAGTAGCTAACTAAGTCCAATGCATGCAATAACTTTTTATTCCAATGATCGTCTTTTAATGTAACATATCAGTTACTATGGGAGAGAGATCGTTCTTTACTGTAATTGATTTTCAAGCCAATATATTTTCTTTGTTATTCAAGCCAAAGGGCGGTAAGTTTTCTTTATAGGGGTTTCGGACAAGGCGGTTCTAATGGTGTACTTTTGTTTTGATCTGACTCTTTTTTTAGGACTTGGGGGTTTTATATTTCTTAACATTGGAGGTGATCGTCTCTTACTAGGTTGCTAGCTACCGCTGCAACCCGGATAATATTAATCATTAAGGAAAATGCATCATCTATATAATGATTTCTTATAATACTTCAATTACTATGGATGAAAGTTCGTTCTTTAATATAAACAAAAAGTTTTTAACCCCATTAATTTCCTTTAAAATGAGCCATTGAACAAGTCTCTACGATGTTCCAGTGCCAAGCTCTCTGTGGATAGTATAGGCAAGAGGTCGTTCTTTATTATAAATTTAGGAACTATGGGTTTTTACATTTCTTAACATTGGACGTGATCGTCTCTTACTAGGTTGCTAGCTACCGCTGCAACCCGGATTAATGTAACATATCAGTTACTATGGGAGAGAGATCGTTCTTTACTGTAAACATTTTCCATTGCATCTGTAAACTGTTCCGCAGTTGCCAATCCATACCTTGGAAGCTTTTCATTAAACTGACAACATTTCTTTTGGATATTACTATGAAGCTTTTCCAAGGAATTTCTAGCCGACTTTTCAACAGCATCCGCTCTATCAAAGAGAATTTTAATCTGTAATTTTGAATACTTTTCGTGATCCTGGTAAAACATGCGTAAAATGTTTCTCAATTTACGAAGATCAGCCTGCATTTTTGCCAAATTCTTGTATTTCTGAATGTAATTTTTCCCTTTGTCCTTATGCGTTCTTCGGTACAACCTCGCAGAGAATTTAATTTTTTCATTATAGCTTTTGTCACCCCAGTATCTACCCATTATTCTGGTAGCAACTTTTTTCTTATGTTTGTTTCGGTAATCTTCATCATTATCATACCGTTCCCTGCTCTTTTGTCTAGCCTGCTCAATTCTTGCTTCTCTGTAATGTTCATCATTACCATACCGTTCCTTGATCTTTTGTTTGGCTGTCTCAATTTTTGCATGTCTATAATCTTCATCATTGTGATAACGTTCCCTGCTCTTTTGTCTAGCCTGCTCAATTGTTGCTTCTCTATAAAGTTTATCATTGTGATAACGCTCCTTGATCTTTTGTTTAGCCTGCTCAATTCTTGCTTCTCTGTAATGTTCATCATTACCATACCGTTCCTTGATCTTTTGTTTGGCTGTCTCAATTTTTGCATGTCTATAATCTTCATCATTGTGATAACACATCTTGCTGTTTTCTTTTGCTCTCTCAATTATTACTTCTCGATACGCCTGGTCGGTTGAATACCTTTGCTTTTTTCTTTTCAAGTTACTATCTCTGTTGTTTGTGTAGTACTCTTTCTTCAACTTGCGTATAGCCTGCTTTGATCTAACCATTATTCTAATCAAGAATGAGAGAATTTTCAGTTTTGACTTTCCTTATATACTAATTATGACGTCACTCTATTCACGTCATAACTCTAATATAAAACTATGATGACGTTCATTATTTATCTAGTAGGGTTTCAGACAAGGTATTTCTAATGATGTACTTTTGTTTTGATCTGACTCTATTTTTAGGAGTTTTGGGTTTTTATATTTCTTAGCATTGGACTGATCGTCTCTTACTAGGTTGCTAGCTACTGCTGCAACCCAAATTCACATATATATTTATTTATGAGAGGCAGCCTGGCCGAGTGGTCCAAGGCACTGGTGTTAGCCACCAGTCTCTTCAGAGGCGTGGGTTCAATTCTTACCGCTGGTATACGATTATGTTTGAAAGACTGCAGTGTGAAAAGACATCAAAATGCAGTTTTTGGTGGAAAAATTTATTCTCTTTTAGAAATAATTTATTTTAGTTACTATAGATTTTTAACCCAATTAATTTCCTTTAAAATGAGCTATTGAACAACCCTCTACGATGTTCCAGTGCCAAGCTATATCTGGATAAAAAAGAAAAAAAAAAGAAAAAAAGAAAAAAATATCCCGTTTAGGCAGAATGGTGTAGTAGCTGCCACTTTTCTTGATTTTCAAGCCAATATATTTCCCTTGCTGTTCAAGCCAAGGGACAGAAATGGTACTCTGCCGGGGTTTCGGACCCGGCGGGTCTCATGGTGTACTTTTTGTTTTGATCTGACTCTTTTTTTAAGAACTATGGGTTTTTATATTTCTTAACATTGGATGTGATCGTCTCTTACTAGGTTGCTAGCTACCGCTGCAACCCGGATTTTACTTCTCGATACACCTGGACGGTTGAATACCTTTGCTTTTGGTTTTTCTTATATTTGATGCGGTAATTTTCATCATTGTGATAACTCTCCTTGAACTTTTGTTTGGCTGCCTCAATTTTTGCATGTCTATAATCTTCATCATTGAGATAACACATCTTGCTGTTTTTTTTTATTACTTCTCGATACACCTGGTAGGTTGAATACCTTTGCTTTTTTCTTTTCAAGATACTATCTCTGTTGTTTGTGTAGTACTGTTTTTTCAACTTGCGTATAGCTTGTTTCGATCTAACCATTATCTAATCAAGAATGAGAACATTTACATCTTTGTCGTTCTTAAGTAGTAATTATGACGTCACGGCGTAATGATTTTATTGACGTCATGGCGCAATGATATTCTTTCATGACGTCTTCAGAAACAACAATATAATTTCGTGTTTTTCTATTCACGTCATAGCTCTAATATAAAAATCTATGATGACATTCATTATTTATCTAGTAGGGTTTCAGACAGTAGTTCTAATGATGTACTTTTGTTTTGATCTGACTCTATTTTTAGGAGTTTTGGTTTTTTATATTTCTTAGCATGCGACTGATCGTCTCTTGCTAGGTTGCTAGCTACTGCTGCAACCCAAATTATAAGAGGCAGCCTGGCCGAGTGGTCCAAGGCACTGGTGTTAGCCACCAGTCTCTTCGGAGGCGTGGGTTCAAATATTACCGCTGGTCTACGATTATGTTTGAAAGACTGCAGTGTGAAAAGACATCGAAAATGCAGTTTTTGGTGGAAAAATTTAGTTCTTTTAGAAATAATTTATTTTAGTTACTATAGATTTTTAACCCAATTAATTTCCTTAAAATGAGCTATTGAACAACTCTCTACGATGTTCCAGTGCCAAGCTATCTCTGGATACAAAAGAAAAAAAGAAAAAAATATCCCGTTTAGGCAGAATGTTGTAGTAGCTGCCACTTTTCTTGATTTTCAAGCCAATATATTTTCCTTACTATTCAAGCCAAGGGACAGAAAGTTTACTATACAGGGGTTTCGGACAAGGCGGTTCTAATGGTGTACTTTTTGTTTTGATCTGACTCCTCTGTTAGGAACTATGGGTTTTTATATTTTTAACATTGGACGTGATCGTCTCTTACTAGTTGCTAGCTACCGCTGCAACCCGGATTCATGGAAATAGTAAGAGACGAACCACGTTAACTACCCCTGGAACCACCATATATCAGTTACTATGCATGAGCGATCGTTCTTTACTGTAAACAACAGCATCCGCTCTTTCAAACAGAATTTTAATCTGTAATTTTGAATACTTTTCGTGATCCCGATAAAACATGCGTAAAATGTTTCTCAATTTACAAAGATCAGCCTGCATTTTTGCCATCTTCTTGTATTTCTGAATGTAATTTTTCCCTTTGTCCTTATGCGTTCTTCGGTACAACTTCGCAGAGAATTTAATTTTTTCATTATAGCTTTTGTCACCCCAGTATCTACCCATTATTCTGGTAGCAAC